>NW_026585690.1:98019-236568 GCF_907164565.1 Psammomys obesus
TTGGTTGGTTGGTTGGTTGGTTGGTTGGTTGGTTGGTTGGTTGGTTGGTTTTGAGACAGGTTCTCACTATGAATCCGGTCTTGGTAGGTGGGTCCACAAAGGCAGTCAAGTCTCAGGAGAGGAAGACTGCCTGCTGTTAGTGCTAGCACTGAACAGCTGAAGGATGACCTCTGGGCCTATAAAAAGGGTCAGGGCTGGTCAGCAAGGTCTACCACACTGCTCTTGATGATCAGTGATTTTATTTTTTAAACATAGAAACATTCTGTACATTCTGTGTATTCCTGGCACCTATCAAAGTGCCGAGCCAATGGTGTACTTTACCTTTTG
The DNA here is from genome assembly GCF_907164565.1 of Psammomys obesus. NCBI lineage: Eukaryota > Metazoa > Chordata > Mammalia > Rodentia > Muridae > Psammomys > Psammomys obesus. The sequence continues at coordinate 98,347 of NW_026585690.1, forward strand.
ATTCATTTATTATTGTGTGTGTATGATGGGAAGGCACATCCAGCGGCACAAATGTGGAAGTCGGAGAATAACCTTGTGACATCATTTCTCTCTCTTCACATTCATGTAGGTTCCAGGGATCCAACTCAGACAGCTAGGAGTTGTGTGCCAAGCACCTTTGCCAGCAGAGAGGCCCCTGTGATTGGTTTTTAATAAGTTGCTTCATTTATTCCGATTATAAATTCAGAGATGCCCATTGAATTTGCAGAGCAATTTCTTCCAAGAGCTATCTAAATTCAGATTTTATATCTTTGAGAAATAACCTTGTATTTTCCTCTCCACTCTTTCTCATAACCTTGGAGGCTATGTACATTTGTAGTTTCTCTGTTTTTCAATTGTGAGAGGAAGGAAGTGTGGTCTTGTGGTCAGAACAGCAGTTTGAGGATCCTGAGATGCAAGCCCTTTCTTTGTTTCTGGGTGACTTAGAAGCCACTAGACCCCAGAGCCTGCAGAGTTGGAAGAATAATCAGTATGATACATTTTACTTCAGATTTACACACCTTTCATAATTTTCTTTTCAGTATTTTGTAGGAGGCGCAGAGGGCCTTGCACTCACAGGCTAGCACTTGGGGAGCCTGGGGTGTTAAGCACACGGGCCTGTCTCTTCAGAGGAAGAGCTGTGAGCCTGTTTTCCACCCAGAGAGCTGGGAGCAGATGTGGTTAACAGCCTGCTGACCTTCATGCTATCTGTGTGGCCCTGACCACACTGAGCTCGTTTGTTTAAGTTAATCTATAGAACCTATCTTTATGGAAGATGTCACTTGTACTTTAACAAGAGTTTTGAAGTAGTCATATCCTAAGCTTTGTTGTGCATATGGGATTGAGTTTATATCACCAGGAAATTTTTTCCACCAAATTGTGCTGTGCTTCAATATGCCTAAAATAAACTACTTGGGAGTCAGACTCTCGAAGTTTGAACCAACACCAGCTACTGAGTTGTGCTGAACCAAACTGCCTTCTTGCCTCTCGAAGATCAACACTCTGCTGGCTGTGGTGGTCACAAAGACCTTCTGCATTATTTTATTCTGATAAATCATTGTAGTAATGATAAATAAACAAGATTGTAGTTAATAATTTATTAAATAAAATTAAACAGTATATTTAATAATAAAAATATTAAAGCAATACTAGGTGATAATATAGCAGGGTGTAACAATATGTAACAATAAAGCAGGGTGTTGTGTTGCACATCTTTCATCCCAGCACTTTGGAGGCAGAGGCAGGAAAATCTCTGTGAATTAAGGCCAGCCTTGCCTACAACGTGAGTTCCAGGACAGCCAGGGCAGTTATACAGAAAAACTCTGTCTCAAATAAAACACCAAAAATAAAAATAAATAATAAAAAGTGAATAATATAAACAATAAATAAACAACAATCAATAATAATTGCTGGAGATTGAATTCAGGACCTAACTTGTGCTAGACAACTCTGATGTACCCTCCAGCTCTGTAACTTTCTGTTTGAAAAAAACATTCATCTACTTATTGTACATATATATGTGAGCAAATGTATGATATGATATATGTTCAGTGGTCAAAGGAAAACTTGCTGAAATCATTTCTGTTTTCATCCTGTGGATCTGAGGATCAATATTGTTTAAAAGGAGAAAAATCCCAAACATTCTAGTTTAGGAGCTAGATGCTGGGGTGAAAACCTGCTAGCTCAGAAAGGCAGAGAAAGTAACCAGCTAACCTTCCTTCTCTGCTCAGGTCTGGATGGAAAAAACCCAAAAGGCTCACTAGCTCAGCTGACAGCCCAGGAACAAAAGACCAAAACAAAACAGCAACAACAACAACAACAACAACAAAACCAAGGTCAAAGGCTTGCTAGCTCAAAGCCCAAAAAACCAGGGAGCTGAGGAGCTGAAGCCTAAGCTAGAGCAGAGCTTGAACTAATAGCCCTTTCTTCTTCTCCAGGCTGTCTTAAATACTCCTCAACTCAAAGTCCCTCCTATTCTTTAATCTCTGTCAGCTGGTTTTAGGGTTAACTTCATTAGATCTGGTATATAGAGAGCTCTTGGATTAAAGGTGTGTGCCAGGGCTGAGTGAACCACACCATCATTACCGGTTTACAACAAACAGAACGTTCTTGATTAAAGGTGTGTGATAGGGCTCAACCAAACCAAAGAAACATGGTTTTACAGCTCACAATTTTGGAATCAAATATTCTGCAACAGCAAACTCAAGACATCAGCCTTGGAAGCAAGCACCCTTACCGGATGATCCTGATAGAGATTAGCGATAAGAACCCAGAGAATGTTTCTAGGATCTTATAATCTGATCTTCTTGTAAGTTTCAACAAGCCTGCTAGCTCCAGAGAAACTGACTGGTAGCAGTTGTCTCCCTGTTTGCTGTCATCAAGCTTGTCCACAGAGCACGGAAGTAGGAGGCTGGATTATGTACAAGAAACTCTGTTATTTTGGATGGGTAGAGACTGGTTGCCCAAAATATTGTAGCATTAAACTGTATCTTAAATCATAAGAAAGCACAAAAACTTTTTTTTTTTTTTTTTTGCCTAGGAAATGTAAGCCCCAAACCTCTAGTGAAACTAATTACCTAATTAAAAGTTTGCTCATAAATTACATCTAGATTAAATGGTTAACTAATAAATGCTTTTATAACCCCAAGTTATGGCTGGCATGCAGCTTATGAATAATCACGGGCTCCAACAGAGCTGAGGAAAAAGAGGGGAAGCTTTGGAAGTTGATTTAGGGAGGGAATTTCTGGACTTGACGTTGCACATCAGTGTGTGCAGCATACTGAGTGTCAATAAGTGACTGGAGGAGGAGGAAAGTCTGGGAGGGAGGCGGAGCTGGGGTTGGGAAGGGAGGACTATAGCAGCAGCAAATATTCTTGGAAATTATAAAGGGAAAGTTTATAGACTTCTGAGGGTAAATTTTGCTATTTCAAAAAAATTTCCTCTATCAGTCCCTACTCTCTTGATAACTACATAGAACTCAGCTTTCCCTCTGACGCTTAGAAATGGAGCTGTAGCTGAGTGCTAGAGTGTCTGCCTAACATATGGACCTAGGACTCCCTCCCTCAAAAAAAAAAAAAAAAAAAAGGAAAGAAAAAGCACTTGAGGCCCAAAGGATTGCATGGTTGGTAAGGACGCTAATAAAATACCACTGATGGCAATGTAAATGCAGACACTGTGGGAAATGCATAGAGATGCCTTGGAAAAATAATAAAATTAGAATTACTGTGTGGTCCACCAATCGCGCTTCTGAGTGTAAACTTAATGGTAATAAAATCACTATCTTTTTAAAAATCATTTTACTTTTTTTGCATGTATGTAGGCACACACATGCCATGGTGTACACGTGGTAGTCAGAGGGCAACTTCTGGGAATTGTAGCTCCTCAGGGATTGAAGTCAAGTTGCCAGTCTTGGTGACAGGTGCCTTCATCCACTGAGCTATCCAGTCTTGAAACAACTACCCTGAAAAATACCTGTGCTCACCTGTTCATTTCAGCATTGCTCACAACAGCTAAGAACTGGCAAAACCTAAATATCCACTGACAGATAAATAAATAAAATCACACGCATATCTACACACAGTAAAATATTATTCATCCTTTTAGAGGGAGAAAGTCTGGCATGGTGCTTTACCCCTGCAATTCCAGATTTGGGGAGGTTGAGGTTCAGAAGGATTATGTGTTCAAGACTCGCCTGGGGTACATGTTAAGTTCCAGGACAGCTCAAAATAAATAATGAGGAAAATCTAGCCTGGTTGGCTCTGAAGGACACTTTGTTCCATGAAATAAATGAGTCACAAAAGTACAAATACTGCGTGATGTCGCACATGAAAACTGAAAAATCCCTTTCATAGAAGTACCTCATTGAAAAACCTTTGGAGGTTGGCTACAAAGGTTGGGGGGTAGGGAAACAAGAACATTATGGAGGTATAGAGTTTTATTCATGCAGGGTGAGTGAATTATGGTGCCCTAATGCACAGTGTGGTGAGTATAATTGATAGCAACATATCTATGAATTTCCTAAGAGAACACATCTTGAGTGTTTTCAACACACACAAAATGGACACGTGGTAATCATCTCACAACATACACATTACGTCATCACAGGATAGACCTTCAGTGTAGATAGTTTGGAGGTATGCCTCCAAAATAGTGAGGGAAATTGACACTCATTGAAGAGGACAGCGCCATTGCCCTTGTTAGGCACAGGCAGGGCCAGATGGAGACCTCTCCTGAGCCACCTGTCACATTCTGGCAGAGCCAGATGGCAAAACAGGTTTTGGGAAAGGACGGGTGATTTTTACTGGCTTCTCTATTGGCAGAAATTTTACCTAATTTTATTTCATAGACACTCCCAACCCTCCACGCTCTTGGTTTCTAACCTGCCTCAGAGCGCTCATTGCTGGAATAGTCTTCAGAATTGAGCATACATACCACAATCAATAAGCTGGAAACATGGGGTCATAACTGTTGGGCACATGGGTGTTGGAGAAGAAGGGACATTGAAATATGGTAGTTCTTTCTAGTATTTGTCATAACAGCTTTCCCCCTCTTCTTCCAGGACACAAATGAAGACTCCCAAAGTGTCCTTTAAAGTGAAGCTGGAGCCATTTGATGAGCTCCAGTCAGTATACTTGAGGCAGAAGTGATATGTGTCTTTTGTAATAAGGGGCGTCAGTGGGGGTATTGTATGAGTTTCTGCCCCTCATTCTGTGTCCCTACAAGCCTTGAGTTTCACTAAGAGTAGCTATTAAGCTGAAGAAAAGGAAGAGGAGAAGAGGAAGGAAGGAATATCCTCCTAGCCCTGTGATGGTGTGGTGGAGGAGGTGGCTGCAGCGGTGCCAGTGGGAGCTTTGGAGGTGGCACATGCCTCTAATCCCGTCACTCAGTAGGCAGATGCAGGTGGAGCTCTGAATTTGATGCCCAGCCTACTCTACAGATTAAGTTCCAAGACAGCCAGGGCTATGCAGAGAAACCCTGTTTAAAAAATAAATGAATAGAAAGATAAGATAAACAAACCAAACAACAAACCAGAGACATTAGAGAAATTAAGTGCAACAATTCTGTGAGACATAGACTCATTAAGCTCTAATGGAAACAGCCTTTATTAATGCTGTGGGTGCATGCACAAGTGCACAGGATAACAAAATCAGCTTCACAAATTCTATTGCATGGCCTTGCCAACACCTTGGGCCCTAAAACACCTGCAAAAGCAAACAAACAAACAAAAAACAGTTTCCTGTTTGGATCTTGTGATGTACATCTTTAGTCCTGGCACTCAGGAGGCAGAGGAGGTGAACCTTTTTGAGTTAGAGGTCAGTCTGGCCTGCATGCTGAGTTCCAGGACAGCCAGGACTACACAGAGAGATTTTGTGTCAAAAAATAATATAAAAATAAAATAAAATAAAATAGTAAAATAAAACAAAACAAAACAAAATAAAATAAAATAAAACAAAATAAAAAAATAAAATAAAATGCCTCCCCCAAATTCCTGTTTCACCAAATATGGAAGGTAAAGAGATCCAAATGGACAAAAGAACCAAGGCGTCTCCCTCCTGTTTCCCCAGTCTCCTGCCTGTGGATGCCCATACCCCTCTCATTCTTCCCAAATTGCTGACAGTCTCTTATCAGTATTTGATGCTATCTCTTAGAAACATCCACACTTGGCTACAGTGAGGGTCTCTCACTGAATTCCACAACCAGGAATTTCTTCAGAAAACTCTGAACTCTAAATGCGCCATTGTGGGTAGTTTGACCCGTTAAATGGATGTTCAGGTTGATGGAGGACCAGGGAAACAGGGACTTTTAGCTCCTTGGCCCAAATTGTGAGGCAGAAGAATTGATCTTCATTCATAGAAAGAATTTCATGCCAGCAGGACTAGGGGCTCGGGGTGTGAAGATCTAAATCCCTCTTCAAACAACACATGTCTCCCACACATGAAGACCTGCAAGATGTTGGTGACTTGGGAAGGCCACGGGAGCCCTCAGCACTAGCCAAGCTTAGCCCAAAGCCTGGACACTAGCTTGTCATTGCAGAAAACTCTCTTCTATCTCCCAACCCCTGCCTTTCTCAGCTACAGGTGAACATAAAGCTCCCCTCTCTAGTTCCAGATTTTAGTATTTCCCCTTCCCCTGCTCTCACAAACTGCAGTTTTGACCCAGGCACGGAACAGTTGCTATCAAACTCGTGCTTGTCCGTGGGATCGGCCCTCTGTGTCCCAATTTCCTTATGAAGACAACAGTCATGTCAGATGAAGGGCACCCGATGATTTCATTTTTACCTTCACTGCCCCTTTTCCAAACCCAGTCTCTAATTACAGTCACGTTCTAAGACACTGGGAGTTAGAGCTTCAGCTTATGAATTTGGGGGTGAGGGCAGTGCACAATTCAGTGCACATCAGTTTCCAGCAAGATGGTGATTACATATCCTGCCCGAGCCACCTGCTGAAAGCCACCGAAATTCCACTTAGAATATGCAAAACAGCTTTTTAAAATGCATCACAGGACTGAGAAAAAAATATATATGCAGAAGCCCCAAACCAAACTGAAATGGAGACCTAGTTAAATAACGGGAGCAATGAAACTGACTACATTTCTTAAGATTAAGAGTTACTGGGCCCACAGAGACTCAGCCATCACCTGAAGAGAGTACCTGGGACGGTACTAGGTCCCCTACACATATGTGCAGCTCAGTCCTCGTGTGGGACCCCTAACAACTGGAGAAGGGGCTGTCTCTGACGCTGTTGCCTGCGTTGGGTCCCTTTTATCTACTGGGCTGTTTTGTCTGGCCTCAGTAGAAGATGCGCCTACTGCTACTCCAACCTGATATGCCAAGGCAGGTTGAGATCCAGGGATCTCGTCCTCAGCAGGTCTCATGAAACAGAGGAGAGGAGGGGAGCAGGGGACAGGATGGGACGGGATGGGACAGGAGTGAACAGGAGAGGAGAGAGGCAGCATAGAGCACCACGGACACTCAGAAGCCCTAGAAAGCACTCCTTGGTTTCTGTCACTACTACTGACAAAAGGTCTTGCACAAAAGATGAGGAGGACAGAGAAAGTTGAAGAGAAATGTCGACAGTTACCAGAGGAAACCAAATGTATTTAAAATCCAGTCTTTCTTATTTATGGCAAATATGTTTTAAGTGTTTCTGTAAACAGTATGCCAACAATTTTAGAAATTCTAAAGGTGAATGGACAAAGTAATAGGTAAGTTATAACCAAGAAGCTAAAAATGACCATAAATAGAAAAATACCTAGCTTCACAATCAAAATAGAATATTTGTAACTAAGAAGCTGAAACAGTTTGGTAAACAGAAAATTATTTAGCCTCACCAGTTATCATAGAAACAGAAAACAATATTCCATTTTCATCTAAGAATGTTGTAAATTCTCTTAGAATTAGATATCAGACTCAAAGCTGCCTACTAGAAAAGAGATGTTGTGTTACACTTCAGAGAGGTTGGTTTACCAAATTAAATCCAGTAATTCCATTTCTGGGAATCTACCATGAGAAAAGTTCTGAATTAAACATACAGATGATTCAGTCCAAAAAAAAAGGGAATGTAGCTAAAGAAAACTCCTTTTAATTAGAAATGCTCTTTTCTTTCTCCTCTTCCTTCCATTCATGCTCCCTTCTATTCAGCTATTCACTGACTAAGCAATTCAATAATAACAACAACAACAATAAAAAATTATTAGACTGGGAGTCAGTAAGGTGGGTGTCCCATGAAAAGAAACGGAGAAGAACGATCGTAACCCATCCAGGACAACAGAGTCTCAGTGAGGTGGAAAGGGAAGTCTCTGGACATAGAGGGGCTCCACAGCTCTGGGAAGAGAGCTTTGCAAGGCACGATGGCGGTGGCAGCTAGGGGAGCTGGTTATATGCTGGAGCACCGACCAAAGGAGTGTGGTAGCACTTACACCAATGATTTTAGGATTCGTTCATTAGCAGAGGGTCAAGTGCCACACAGTCCCAACTTGAGGAGAACCTCAAATGACTATCTTATTCACTGGAATATCATCTATAACAACAATAATGTGTGGCTCAGTCAGTGTGCTTTTGTCATTTAATGCTATTATCTGCTGAGCCATGGCTTTGAAAATCCCTAGCTTGATACCAAAGTCTTTGAGGAATTATGTCCACTATATAGACACTAGACACAATGCCATCTACCACATGCCTGCCTTTTTCAGACTCATTCCACTAGAAATTCTCCATGTTATTTCTGAAAACATTTAAAAACATTTTGTGTATGAATGTTTTGCCTGGAAGTATGTATGTGCACTTCATATGAACCTGATATTTGTAGGGGCCAAAGAGGGCATCAGATTCCCTGTAATCTGATTTCAAGTCACATTCTGATGTTTTCAATGATTAGTTATGAAATTCTGAATTTCAAAAAAAAAATGTACAAACAAACCTATTTTTATCCGAGCTAGTGAATATAAGACATGAGATACGTGTTTGTATTTAGATTGAGTTTTTGAGAATGACGGGACCTTTCAGCCTGGATGAGTTTGACCTGCAACTTAGGATGCTGGAAACTCAGTATCCACCAGAGGTCAAATTGAGACAATGGCTCCTGAGTTGGGTGTCTAAGGCTGATGAAGATTAAAGGCTGAACATGCATGGGAGTAAGCAAAGTGAGATGAAGATTTATTAGGAGAAATTAAGGTAATTTGAGAGAAACTCCCAAGAGTGTGTGTGGTGCCCAAGAGAGGAAAACCTGTTGTAGTGTTTGTTTCTGGAGTTTTAGAGGACTCATGACAGAAACTGGACAAAGACTAAGGTTTCTGTTGGATTGGTTAACTGTCTGTGCTATCATGAACCAAGCAATGGGGACCCACAAGCTCTATGCATGTTCTCCTGGCCCAACCATATGCTGTTTGCACATCATCTACCCAGTCAGAGGTGCTTGAGACACTTCTTTGTCCATCTCTGACTTATGCTTTGTCAACTGCTGACCTTTGATGGCTACTAGCTAGCCCTGGCCACCATTGCTAACATTGACCTTGCAGGTGTCTGACTGGCTGTCAATTAAACTGTGCTTTCTTTGTTCTCACACTCATGTGTCTAGCCTTTTAGCTTTACCTTGGACCCAACTCTGTTATAGCTACCAAAATACAGCTGCACTTATTTTTGATTATCTATCTTATATTTAACTCCTCGGGGTGGTCTCCTTCCTAAGATAGGGGAAAGCTTTCTTGTTAGAAGCCATCATCATTCACAACTTAGTCTGTTATAATTAAGTTGTAAGATTAGAAGTAAGATTACATGAAAGGGCAACTTTGCCTTGCCTCCATTACCCAGGAGAAGGCCTTTAGAAGAGCCAGCATGCCTGCCAACACTGCTCAGGGCCCAGTTCTTCCTCAGCTTAATTATTTCACAGCCAGCTGCAAGCTCTTTTCTCATCCCTAGTGTTCCTCGGTTCAGTATTTTAACACTAACATTCAATTAATGGAGAATCTGTCTTCATTGTCACATTTGTGACCAGCATGTAATTTTCATGATGATTCCCTTCTCCTTACTCTGACAATGGGGTAGCTCCTGTGTCCTATTTAATAAAGTATGTAAGTATGGAATAAAAAAAAAAAAGGAGGCATTGAAAATAACTTTAAGGAGCTACAGGGATGACTCAGTGGGTGAAAACCTTTGCTCTGCAAGCATTAGAACTAGTATTTTAATTCCTATATCCATATAAAAAACTAAAAATGGCTGTGTATACCTGTATCCCCAGCATTCTAGGCAGAGACGCCTGGACCTGAGAGCTTGTTTGCCAGGTAGCCTAGCAGAAAAAGTAGGAAGCTTCCTATTGGAGATGGAGCCTGTCTTAAGGCAGCAAGGCCAAGGGTGGTAGAGGAAGACCAATTACTACAAGAACAATATGTAACTCCCAAATTTTAATTACCAACAATCCCAGCCTTCAATGGCAATCACTTTTCAATGAACTTTAAAATACTTCCAGAATTTTATATGCACAAATACATGTTTAAATCATCACACCATATGAATCTGAATCATATGATGGTATTTGAATAGGATCAGTTCCGAATTACATTAAAAATTAGATATGTTGAATGCCTACAATATACAAGAAATTTAATACACTGAAAAGATAAAGTTTGTCATTTCAAAAAATTTACATTTGAGTGGAGAGTGATGGAAAAGGAGCAAGAAAATAAAATATTTTAGGAGCTCACAGAACTTAAAAAAAAAAATCTGGATAGATGGGGGTGGTAAATGAATTTTCCCAGGCGAAAAACCATGGCTTAGACCAGGCAGGTAATGAGGGAGGCATTAGATTCTGGATGCAGTTCAAAGCAAAGATGATAGATGAGCATGAAGGTATTCTCTGAGGAATTCCGAAAGGAACTTGCCACAGTTGTTTCTTCACCGGCTCCACTCTGGTCCTCAAAGCCTGGTGCCTGAAAGTCCCATCTCCAGCAGCTAATCCTCCTGCCCTCTTTTGGTTGGGTTCAAGCAAGAGAATGAGCCAGAAAGAGATGGGAGGGCAGGACAAGAGTGGAGGGTGTTTTGCTTCCTGTCTCTTGTTCAGCCAGGATATTGCTTGACAGTGGCTGGTTCCCTTTGCTGACAGCTTGTTAGGCATCTGTGTGCTGTTGGCCTCAGTTCTTGCTGATGTGACAAGCTCTCCCTACTCTTGCTCTTTCTAGCCTCAAGGCAGTGTTTTATTTTTTTATTTTTATTGTTTCTAGCTCTTAGTTGTGTCACTCTTTCTTATTAGTTCCCTTCAACTTGACCATACCTTGGTAAATAAACCACTGAATTTTCCTTGGATACCCCTTAGCATGCTGTTGTTTATATTACTAGGACTCTAATTGACACAGGATGCTAGATAAAAAGGAGTCAAAGATGACTCCGTGTTTCTCTAGTCTAAGCATCTGGAAGAATAGAATTGCCATTTACTGAGCAAGGCTTCATAAAGAAAATAAGTTGTTCAAAATAAATTCATTAGGAGAAAGGGTAGTCCACAGAGTACAATGAAAAGCAGAACTATTAAAAAGGTGAGTTTTTTCCTGGCCTGCTGAGAGTTTCCGGCTTAGAAGATGGAAATGAGCATGCTCAGTACTCCCAAGGGGAGAATAGGATCAAAGCTTTCCACCTAAGATCAGCTCACTACTTGAAAATAGAAATGGAACAAAACCATTGCTAGTTGCAACCTGGGCTACAGTGATTGGTAAACTTCCCACATAGAGGTAAGGAGCAATGCTAAAAACCCTTCTCTGCACAGGCTGCCTTCAACTCCGCTCTGTTTGAGGCTGCGTCAGTTGTTCTGTCTCTAGGACAAAACACTCTAGATCTAGGGCTTCCTTAAAGTAACAGCCACAAATGTCTGGAGACTGCCCCAAAGAGGCACTGCAGGAATTATACATTTGGACAATTTTGTTGAAGTGCCCAGAATTTTTTTTTACAATGCTGTGATAAACACAAATTCATACATGAATACAACCCCACTCAGCACAGTATAGGTTTACGAGAGGCTTAAATAGCACATCCATATGTGCTTATGCCTGCAACTAAAATTAATAAGCTGGTAAATCGCACATTATGGCTTTAAAACGCTTGCAGGAGCCTTTCCAGGAAGCAGAGAGCCATGATTCTGTCTAATGACAGGTACTAAAGCAGGCCTATGACAGGGTTGCATTCATTGGGTACAATGGGCTGTCTGTGTTCCAAGGACTCTCCTGGGACGCAGTCATTTACCTGGGGCAGGTGGACAGACTCCCTGGAGAATGTGGCCTACAATGGAGCCTTGGTTTCGTCTTTAAGCTCAAACCAGAACTGAGAAAATGGCTTGTTGGTACAGGGCCAGGAAGGCACTGAAAGCATTCTAGAGAAAGTCTGCAAGTGGGCAACAGAGCCTTGGGGTTTGGACTCAGCTCCTTCCTAACGTTCTGGCAGAAAATGACCTTTCTTTATAAAGTAAAAAAGACTTTTCTTTTTCTGAATGGAGCTAGAAAGTTTTATGTCTAAAATAAACATGATTTATGTTCCAAGAATACTCAAGTCTACCAAACTCTAGTTTTGGCTGGCTTATACCTTCCTTGGAACATGACCTTCTATTCATAACCCTGATATGAGACTCTGCTCTTTATTTTCAAGGTCAGGGAGACCCAGACCCCAGAGGGTGCTCAGGAGAGGCCAATCTCTGTTACAGAAATCATGAAGTTCATGTTCCAAGACTGTGAGGCTCCAGCGATCAGTAAAGTATAATAATTCAATGGCTTGCCATAGGGTTTTGCTATTGTTGAGGTCTTCTAAATTTTTATAATGGAATTTCCCTGAAGCTATAAAAGTAGGCTCCCCTCCCTAACTCAGAAATATTTTCATTTGCATTTAAATTCCATGGGAAAAAAAAAAAGGAGAAAAAAATTCCAGAGATTTTGATTTATACTATACTTCATACTGTTAAATTAGCTCAGTAGTTTAATTCAATATATCAACTGTTTTACTCTGAAACAGTTCATATATGTAAACACTCTTTGCATTTTTAAGTTTTATCCGTATTACTAATTAGTGTAGTGAGACCATTAATCTTCTAAAATAGCTGGTAGATACATGTAATTCTGGAAGGCCACTGTTTTGGGCTGAGTTCTTTTATTTGACTCTGATAGACAAGACCTAATCATAATGACACCTCTCACTTTAGGAACTCTAAAACAACAAACAGGGTGCTGTCAGCAAGCAGACAGGAGGGCCGGAGTATCTGCCCTGTGTGATAAAGAGGTCCCCTCTGTTCTATCAGGAAAGCGATTCCACCGTAATTAATCTCCTCCTTGTTCCTTTTTTTTTTTTCTTTTAAGTCTTTTTCTGTCTCAAGACCTACCGTCCTCTCTGCTCATCTCATTGGATAATTCTACTTTTGATGAGATGAGAATTACTATTAAAAGCCAATTAGTCAAAATTGATTTAAAAATTTTTCATTTTATACATATCATACAACTATCAGAAGCATTATAAAAACATAAATTATTATAAAATATACTTTTATATTAGTAATTTTTAAAAATTTTAGTAATTTTTAAAAATTAATCTCATCTTTTTAAGTTTCACTTAGTATTCATGTTTGTTCTTTGTTTGATAACATGGAAAAACGGTACCTGGGGGACATGTTATCTGCCAATGAAAAAATTCTGTGAAAGACTGTGATTCTCATTGCTGTTATTTGAGATTTCTGGCTGTCCTTTTCTTCATTGGCTTTTCTTTCTGTTTTTAAAACAGCTGAACACAAATACAGATTGCTAGGGCTGGAGAGATGGCTTAGGGTTTAGGGGTGCTTCCTGTTCTTCCAGAGGTCCAAAACTTGGTTCCCAGCTCATGTCAGGTGACTCACCACTGCCTGTGACTCCAGTTCCAGCAGCAATTCATGCCTCTCACTTTGGATGGAACCTGCACTCTCCTGTATACGCCCGCATTCACAAAGAGACAAGTACACATAATTTAAGATAAAAACAATCTTTTTAAAAGGAAAAATACAGCTTGATGGCATGTTCCATATAAGCTTTGCATAGGCAGTCTGGGTTTTTTTGTAGGGGTGTGTGTGTCTTAAGGCAGTTTCACATAAAAAATTTTAAAATATTTGTATGTTGTATAGTTGTTTTGCCTGTATGTATGTATGTGCACCAGATACATACCTGCTACCTAAGGTGGTCTGAAGAGGGCATTAGATTCCCTGAAGTTATAGGCAGTTGTGAGCCATCATATAGGTGCTGAGACCCAAACTCTGGTCCTCTGAAAGCCCTGTAAGTACTCTTAACCACTGAGCCATGGCTCCAGCCCCTCACTATATAGACTTAAAAAATATTTTTATTTTTTCAATTTCATACATATGGACAATGTATCCTGATCATTTCTAACCCAAATCCCCTCTCCTACTCTCTTGACAAAATTACTCTTCAAAGGCCACCCTTCCAAATATTGCTTTGGGGATCTGGCTTTAACAAATGGGTTTGGGAGAGACACAATCAGTCAACACAATTCTACTAGAAAACCAGTAGGATTCTGACTCTACTTTGGTCAGTAATATTTCATACAAGACCACTGGGTAATGGTCAGCTGTCCTGTGAGTTTGCTTCCTTTATTGATCTGGTCAAATTCTGGAAAATATAAGGTATAAACCCAATTGAACATTGGAAAATAATTTTTTAGCCTTGTGAATTAAGTGTCCCATGAGTTTGTCATCTAACTATGAACAGTCACTGTTCTATTGCTGTGAAGAGACACCATGACCAAAGCAGTTCCTATAAGAGAAAGTTTTTAACTTGGGGCCAGTAGGTTCAGAGGGGTCGTTGGCCATCATCATGGCAGGGAGCTTGGTGGCACATAGATAGGCAGGCATATTGCTGGAGGAGGAGAGAGAAGGAAGAGAGAGAGGAGGAGGAGAGAGGAGAGAAAAAGGAGAGAGAGGAGAGAGAAAGGGGAGAGAGAGTGAGGAGAAAAGAGAGAAGAGAGAGAGGAGAAAGAGAAGAGATAGAGGAGAGATAGAAGAGACAGAGGAGAGCTAGAAGAGACAGAGGAGAAAGGAGGCAGAAGAGAAAGAGAGAAGAGAGAGCGGTTTTGAAACCTCAAAGCTCACCCCTAGTGACAAAGCACTTCCAACAAGACCTAATCCTTCATGGACAGCTCATCAATTGAGGACTAAGCCTGCAAAATACATGAGCCTATAAGGGACAAGCTCATTCAAACCACCATGGACTTCAAGGGTAATTTCATTCAAGATATGGAGATTTCTAACTTTGCTACACAAAATATTTTCAGTAGTTCACAATTTTCCCTTAAAAATACAATCACTGTGTATTTCCCAATAAGCATATTTGTATTGCTGTTATGTCCTCTTCATGGTCTGACATTTAATTTATCCCATGACCTCATTCACAGCTGATGGTCAATAAATATTTGAGGGGCTGGAGAGATGGCTCAGTGGTTAAGAGTACTGTCTGCTCTTCCAAAGGACCTGGGTTCAATTCCCAGCATCCACATGGCAGCTCACAACTCTCTGTAACCCCAGTTCTAAGGGATCTAACACCTTTACACTAATGCACATGAAAAATAAAAATAAATAAAAAATTTTTGAATACTTGTTCACGGAATCACATAGAATTAAATAGCTCAAGCTTTTACTAGGAAATGAGTGTGAAACTGACAGTTGCTGGGATGAAAGTGAGGCACACAGTCCCATTTTGTGTTTAATGAAGACATGGCTTTTGCACTCTGGGTCTCAAAAATGAAAGCACTGAAATTTCACTTTTGTTTGTTTGTTGTTGTTGTTTTTCTGAGAAAGGGTTTCTCTGTGTAGCTTTTGCTGTCCTCTACTCACTTTGTAGAGGAGGCTGGCCTCGAACTCACAGAGATCCACCTGCCTCTGCCTCCCAGAGCACTGGAATTACAGGCATGTGCCACCGTACCCAGCTGGACAAAATGTCACTTTTTAAAAGGATGCAGAATTGAAAGTCACAGGTACGGAGACTGTGCTGAGAAAGCACAATTTCATTAACTTGTTGGCACACACAACATAGAATGTTCTGGCAAGGGCGCTTCGTTCTGTGGAACAATCCTCCCTGAAATTTCTCCACAGGTCCTACTCAGGAAGTAAGCTTAGGAAGAAAAAGCGAAGGAGGTCACAAAAGTCCCCTGTGTTCCCAAGGGGTGGAAGTTGCGGAGGGTTGCTGTGAAACAGTTTTCCTGACAACAGAACATGCCCACTGCACGCATGCGCTCAACAGCTGATGGCTGCTGGGGAAGGAGGTGCCATTTTTCTTCAGGCAGGTTGCCCAGTGAACGGCCCTCCGTGCGTAACTGCAGCACCAATTCTCCTCAAGAGATTAAAGAAAAAGGTCTATGAAGTTGGGAGAAAGGTCTGGTGGTGGGGATCTGAGAGGACCTGGACGGGAGGGACTAGTGTAGATGTGATTAAAATATGCATGAAACTCTCAAATTACATATACATATATATATACATCTCAAGTAAAGCAATAAATATAGCCTTTTAAAAAGCAATAGTATACCCCTGGGGCTGGAGAAATGGCTCAGTGGTTAAAAGTGTTTCTTGCTCTTCTGGAGGACCCACATTTCGTTCCACATCAGGTGGCTCACAATTGTTTCTAACTTCAGTTCCAAGGATCCAATGAGCTTTTCTGGCCTCTTTGAGAATGAGACGTGTGTGCACGCATACACACACACACACACACACACACACACACACACACCATGCATATTAAATAATTATTTTTAAAAACCACAATTTAAAAAAACTTTAAAAAATACTATTACTAACATAGCTCCTTTTTCCTCATACAGCTATCCAGTTTCTATAGCCCTAATTAAAACCCTCTACTTTGAGGAAAATGGTGTATAAGGAATGTGGGAGTAGCTGTCAAGTGCAGTCTGCTCAGTGGTACTCTGGGAGGAAAAAAAAATGACTTGGCATCCAAGTCAGTCTTTTAATATTCATTATCTAATATATGTATGCTGTAACTTCCTGAGTTACAGAGGCCAAGTTTCAGTGGACCAATAAAGATCGATCAGGAGCCATCTCCTGAGGCACGGGAGAGAACAGCTGATATTTAGGGAGGAGGTGAGTTTTTCTCACATAAAAATTGATTCCTCTCTCACTTATTTCTGATGCTATTTTTCCCTCTCAATATCCAACATCATCGTCATGTATTCAGAAAGCAATTTAGACTTTGGAATATAGATTATCTTTCACTTTAGAACAGTGGACTTTAGGTATGTGTGTGCATGTGTGTATATGTGTACTTTTACTTCAGAATGCAGTGGTTATTAATATAATAAGAGGAGATTTCAATGGGAAGGTTGGGTGTTGGCTTCCCAATGCTCAGGAGGCCCACAGCTAATGCTCTGCCCTCACCTACACCTCGGGCTGGATTTTCATGTTTAGAGATAGGGTTTCACTAAGTTGTCATGAAAACCTGGAACTTACGATCGACCTGCCTCAGTTTCCTGCATCTGTGAAGGCCAGACAAAGGCATCAGATCTCTTGGAACTGGAATTGCAGCTAGCTGCACTGAAAACCAAAAGCCAGTTCTCTGCAGGAGTAGCCAGTGCTCTTAACCACTGAGCCACCTCCCCTGACTCCCTTATGGCACTGTCAGGCATAGTTCACTTTGGCTGATTCTCTATCTCTTCCCCAGCAGTTTGATGTTGACATGGTGTTCTGAACCCTTCATCCCATTTCACATGCATTAAGAGTTCTTTATGTAGCGGTGGCGCACTCCTATAATCCCAGTTTGGTCTAGAGTGAGTTCCAGGACATCCAGGGCCACACAGAAAACCCTGTCTCAAAAAAAAAAAAAAAAAAAAAAAAAAAGGGGGGGGTGGTGGCTGGAGAGATAGCTCAGAGGTTAGGAACACTGACTGTTCTTCCAAAGCTCCTGAGTTCAATTCCCAGCAACCACAGGTGGCTCATAACCATCTATAATGAGATCTAGTGCCCTCTTCTGGCCTGCAGGCAGAACATCATATATGTAATAAATAAATATAAAAAAAAAGAGAGAGAGGAAAAAAAAGGAGAGGTTTTTATGTTGTTAAATTGATGCCCCCTCTCTCCTGATGTCACCGTAGTGGGTCTGGGAAATTTACTCTTACATTCAGTCTCTGGAGAGATGGATGAAAAC
The DNA here is from genome assembly GCF_907164565.1 of Psammomys obesus. Classification (NCBI taxonomy): domain Eukaryota; kingdom Metazoa; phylum Chordata; class Mammalia; order Rodentia; family Muridae; genus Psammomys; species Psammomys obesus. Next base: position 116,017 of record NW_026585690.1, read on the forward strand.
AGCAGGTAGATCACAGAGATAAATGATTAGAATGGTATACAAGTGTTCTCACTCTTTCTTCTACAAGATAGTACCTTCATAGACAGGTACTCTGTCTATGAAGCTCTAAAAAGCTCATTTAAGACAAAGGAGACAGGCAATTCCACTCACTCAACATTAATAGGCTTATACTATGGAAATCAGTGTTGTGGTTCCTTAGGAAGATGGGAATTACGCTATCTCAAGATCCATATACACAAATGACACTTCATCCTACTTAACCCTGTTTAACCATCCTTGGTTAAGCATTTGTTGCTATATTTATAAGAGCCAGAAACTGGAAACCTAGCTATCCCTCACCAGATGAATGGACTAAGAAAATACAGTACATTTATACGATGGAATCCCACTCGGCGGTTAAAAATGAAATCATGAAATTCACATGTAAATGAATAGAACTAGAAAAAAAATCATTCTGAGTGAGATAACCCAGAACCAGAAAGACAAGTACAGTATGTATTTGCCTGTATGTGGATATTAGCTATCAGTCAGTGATAACCAAGCTGTAAACCACAGAACCACAGAGGTTAGGTATAGAGTAAAAACTGGGCACTGACAGATATCCCTAGTAAAAGGAAATAGAACAGATGGGGGAGGAGACTCAAAAAAGAGGATCAAGTAGGGAGTGGGGGAGAAGAGGTTGATGAGGGAGGAATATGAGGAGAGTCAACTAAAACTAAAGGCCATTTGACGGGTAGCATGGAACCTTAATACAGTAGAAGCTTCCTAAAATATATACATATATGAAGGTGACCTAAATGAAATTGCCAAATAATGGGGAAGACAGATGCCCAACTCCATCTCTTGTCACCAAATGAAGCTTCCAGTACTGGGAAAGGGTTACATCTGAGTGAGCTGTTGGCCAAAAGGGTCCCATGAGAACCTACAAACAACACACTGTTGCCAAGGTTGTTCCCCACAGGGTGATGGCAAGGCCCTGTTGCTGAAGACAACACCTACACAACTCACTGGGCATGGAGAAGTTGCTGGTGCCTACGTAGACCCTACACCCTTATGGGCTAGCATTTGGTTTAGTAAGGTACTCTACACACTACCAAAGAAACAAAAATACCAAGCCGGCTATGAACCCTTCGATCTACAAGGGTGCCCTGAATGCTATGGCCATGTGGTTATCAATGTGCTAGGGCAACGGTGGCACAAAGCCCGTGAGAGGAACTAAAGAACGAGATGGACCGCATACTGCTGCTGCTGCCTGAGGGACCAAGGACCTGGCAGAGGTACACTCTCACCCAATCTTCTTTGCAGAAATGAGCTGAACTGATTCCACATTGTAACAACAGTTGTGTTACTCTAAATTATGCAGAAAGAGTATTATCCAGAAAAAGGTTGGTCATATAAAGACCATGTAGCAACACAGAAAAGACACGAGTTGGGGAAATGCGGGGCACACTTGTCACCTGCTTGAAATCCTTCCCTCACTTCCTGTTCCCCATTGTGGCCTGTGGAATCTTCCTACCTGGCCTCTGCTTTCTCGACTCTCACAGGAAGGTCAGTTTCAGAGCCTTCCAGTACGTTGCTTCCTTTGCTTGTCCTTTCCTTTGCCTAGTGCTTTCAAGTCTCACCTTAAATGTCACTCCTTGTGAGAAAACTCCACTGATAACCCACAACAGGTTAAAGGTGTTTCCATAGCAGTCTGAAATTTTCCGTCTTAATCCTTCTGCTACTGCTACTTGTGTATTCGGCCACTAATCAAACACCGAGAGCCTTTCACATAAAGAAATGCAGCTGTACAGTAAAATCGTGTATCCGGTAATTTCAGATCACGAGAATTGGTTCAGTGGCTATTCTCTGCGCTTCAACTGCAAACTCCTTCTCTGTCTTCAAGCTAATTCCAGTTGTGTTTTTTGTTTTTTTTTTTTAAGAACGTGATCTATATTCCCCCTACACACACTAATGTAAAAATGAGTGCTTGACTACGTAAATGCTTAAGATCCAGGTTTCCCCCTTTCCCCAAAGTTATCTGCTAAGAAGTCATTCTTGTCATAATTAGCACCATTATAAGATAAGCAACATTTACCATCTGAAGTAAAAAAAAGGACTCCAAGTAAATAAAACACATTTACTTCACAGCTAAGGACCTTGGGATAAAGCGGACTCTGAAATAAGAGACATATTGGCTGGTGACTAGAATTCACTTGTCGCCCAGGGAAGTAGTCAGTGGTGTAACCCAATGTTTTTAAAAGCGGCCTTTAAACTGATTCCTAAAGTGTTTCAGAGTCTGCCATTAGCCACAGGACAGTAAAAAAAAAAACACACGCCGATACTCGTCAAAGGGGACAACATAATTTTGTGTGCGGTCAACAAAGAACGTGAGCTTTACAGAAAAGGTCAGCAGCCGCTTCCAAGAAATTCGTTCACGAGCTCTAAGGATAAGTCCGGTTGGAAACCACCGGGCGACTCTAGGTTGGGTTAAGGCGCTCACCCAGAAACCCTTCCCTGAGGCTAGCGCTCGGCGATTGCTTTTCTTCCCACAGGCGCATGCGCAGCACACTCTCCGACCGCCGCACGCCTCCTCGGCTAATCGAGCCGCTTACGTCACCGAGCGGGCGGAGAGGGGTTCTTCCGCGCCCCCGCCCAGGCAAAGGAGTCCGCGCGCCCTTCCCTCTCTTTGTGCACACAAGTCGCACTTCCTCCTTCCACCCCAGCTCCAGCGCCTTCCCTAGACCTTCTCCGGAAGTTCACCTTCTGTTCGGACTGTGTTATGCGTCCGTGGGACGGCGAGGGTGGCGGGGAGGCGAACGGCGGCGTTGTTGACAGACGCGCGCGGCCGAGATCAGTCCGCGAGGGCGGGGCCAGGCGGCCGGCTCTTTGCTGCTCGCCCCTCCCTCCCCAGCCTTCCCCCGCGAGCGGACGCGCCAGCGCCTCTGTCTCGCTTTTTCTTATTTTCTCCCCCCTTTCCCCTTCCTTTTCTTTTCTTTTTTTTCCCCTTCCCCCCTCCACCATTTCCCCTCGGAGGCGCTTCCCCCGGGCAGGGGCAGAGCCGGCCTCACCCCGCGCCTCTCCCCGGCCCCCGCCGCCCTATGGCGAGAGGGCGCCCCCTCCTCACCCGGGCAGCAGCGGCGGCGGTCGGAGGAGCGGGACGGGCGGCGGCGGCCTCGGGCCCGGGGTCATCATGGAATTAGTTCGCTGACTGACCCTTCGGCCGCAGCCGCGCGTCCCGCCGAGCGCCCGCGCCCGCCGGCCCGGTTTGCCCTCTTGTCCCTCCTCAGTCGGTCCGGCCCTGGTCGCGCGCGCCCCGCCGCCGCGCGCCGAGGATCATGAGGTGGTAACGGGCCCCCGGATGACCCCGCGTCACCCCTGCGAGGCCTACAGCTCTGCCGGGGAGGAGGAGGAGGAGGAAGAGGAGGAGAAGGTGAGCGCGGGGGCGCGGCGCGGCGGCCGTGCGCGCCGCCCGAGGGGGAGCTCGCGGGGGCGCGCGCCGCTCCCCGAGGACCGGTCCCCTCGGTGGCCCTCTCCCGGGTGCCTTCGGGACGGTTCCCCCCCACACACACACCCTCCGGTCGCCACCTCTGCCAGTGCTGGGTGGGTCTCCTGATTGCAGTCCGGTGTTTGTGTTCCCAAGTAAGTTGTAGCCACGGCGCGTCACCGACCGGGGTGCCAGTTCGAGGAGAGCCTGTGCTAATAAAGAAGGGGACACACCCCCGTCTTTACTTCCCCTCCGCCCCGCACCCCTCCGGCCACCGATCCCGTGTGGCCACCGAGGATAATTTACGGGACAAAGCAGAGTGAATGCCAAGTGGATAGTGCAACTCCCCCCCCCCACGCCCCCGCGGTAATTGCGGGAGGGTAACGTTACTAAGGGCTTGGGCGGGTGAAGAAAACTAGAGAGGGGAGGGAACCGAGTTGCATCGTAAAGGACAAGAAAATGACGAATTCTGCAAGGAGAGCTAAGTGCTGTCTGCTGAGTTTCCAGCTCCACTGCAGATCATTTAGGCAGAAGTTGGACATTGTAGTAAAATAGTGGAAGGCTCGGCTGAAGGTCTTAGGATAGCAAGGTAAAATACTTGGACTTCACTCTGTGTCAGTGAGGAGCCATTGAGCCTTTGCGCAGCCGCCTCGTATACCCAGCAAGTTTCAGGACAGCTAGGGCTACCTAGCGGGACCCTGTCTTAAAAGGGAGCAGGGAGTTCAAGATTAGAAGCGAAGAGTGTTTGTTTATTCTGGCCCTGTAAGACTATTCAACCTACCTGTCTGTGGTTGTGCATCCATTTAAAGATTTAGTAATTCCACTGTCATAGGGTTAAAGCAAGTCTAGTATGAACAATAGCTGGCCAAATAGCAAATCTTTGAGGCCTGTTTCTTGAGAAAAGCGCCTGACAAGTGTAAGCTATTATTTATTGGGCACAGTGCTAAATTCAGGAAACTGTTGGTGGTCAAGAAGCTCATGATTAGTGGAGAGAGTTGGTCTGGCAATGATCATGACAGTAATTACGTGCGAAGGCAGGGTTATGTCCGAGCACAGATACAGCAAGGCAGGTTATAGGGTGTTCCTGCACAATTCCAAAAGGTGATGTTAATAAGATCGATAGCAATTTTAGTGGGAGGAATTGGACCTACAGAAGTCACTGCAAGTTGGAAGAACAATGGATAGCATGGAGCTTGAACCCACTGTTTTGGAATCACCTGTGACCCAGTGTTGCTGGTGCAGTGTTGTTGGTCAAGCAGGGCATAACAGGTAGGAGAACCCTAAAGGCTCACATTGATAATCCCTCTTCAGAAAAAGGAAGTAAGAACCAGAAGTCAACAGGCAGTACAGGATTAATAGTAGAGTTGGCATTGTGATTACCATAATAGGATAATTGTGTATTAATGAAGTTGTTCATTGTTAATGGGCTTGTTTGTGTACCAGCATTGTGATGCGCTCTTAACTCAGAAGTCAGGGGGGCCTTAATGTATGTTGGTGGTAGAGTTTATGTTGAACAGTAAGCATTTTATTAGCTTGTTCACTCAAATTTAGCTGCCTAATAAGCAAGAACAGTATAGAAGAAGTTGAGACAATGGGAGGAAAATATAAAGCCATTTTAAACGTTAAGGGTTATTTTAATACAAGCATTTTCAAGAATAAATTTTCCTCTTAGCCTCACTTTTCTTTGCATCATGTTAAATTTTTCACTCATCTCAAAATATTTTCTAGATTCTCTTTTTAGTTGATAACATCTGAATATTTGAAAATCTTATTAAGGGCCTTAATTGTGGAGCAGAGATGCCCTTAAACCAGTCTTAACTGCTCACTTGACTTCAAATGGTTTAATGTGACTATCAAATTAGTCCATTTAAATGATAAAAAAGTAATGGCCCTTAGCGATTATTTTTGTTTTATATTTAGAGAGAATGTTTGGAACAAGTATTTCTGAGAATTTCTAATATAAAAAGTTAGTGGTCTTAGTTTTTTGCTAGTTTTAACAATACTGAGTTATAACTGAATTTCAAATTTAATGTGAGGATGCTTTAGATAACATTGTTGCTAGCTTTAATATGTGGTATTTTAAAGAGCTATTAAATCCTACACTGCCTCATAACATTTTTATTTTTTTATAAATTGCTTAATAAATACTAACATTTGTAAATGTGTATATGGTTGAACATTATTTATATTTGATTTTAATAGGGAGCTACATCAAGCTGGGCGGCAGGCAGATCCAAAGCGATATCATGAAGTTTCCAGGACCTTTGGAAAACCAGAGATTGTCTTTCCTTTTGGAAAGGGCACTCTCCAGGGAAGCCCAGATGTGGAAGGTCAATGTGCCGAAGGTACCTACAAATCAGGTAATTTCTCTCTTGACAGGTGCATTTTATTAGAAGTTCGATATTTCATAATGTGTACCCTGATGCTACACTGCGGATGTTTGTACGGTTAATGTGTTCTCAGCTAGGTGTAGGTATGAGTGGTGCATAGTTACAGTCCTGGTTCTTAAGAGAAGTACTAGTTGGAGGCCAGCCTGACCTACACAAGACCTTGTTTTAGGAAAGCAAGCAAAAAACATTCCTTTAGAAACATCATTCTTCTAAAACAAAATATGATAAGGCTTCTGTTTTATCTGAGTTATAGGCAATTACATCCATTCATTTTCCTTATATACTAATACAGTAGTAAGCTTTATTTCTAAATCTCTAGTTAGCTATGAAGAGGAAACATCTTTATACGCTTATATTTAGGGAACAGTAGCAACAAAAATCTCTTGTCATTATTTGTAAGGAGTTCAAGTGAATTACTAAGGTAATGTCAGTGCTTGAGAGTCTTGAGAAAGTTGAACTCTTGCTATTTCTATACACTTGAAAATTTTTTTATTTTATTTTACATCTATCAATATTTTGACTGCATGTATGTCTGTGTAACCTGTGTATGCCTGGTACCTTTGGAGGTAGGAAGAGAGACCCCTGGAACTGGAGTTACAAGTAGTTGCTAGCCATCATGTGGGTACTGGGACTTGAACACATGTCCTCTGCAAGAGCAATAAGTGCTCTTAACCATTGCGCCATCTCTCCAGTCTCCTGTACAGTTTTTCTTTTAGACATTTTTATACTTTAATCATATTCTGGTAGTTAACATTTTGTAAGTAAAAGTTTATCTGTTTCAACAGTTTACTATGTAAGACTTGTATGTCTTTTTAATCCCTAGTACCTAACAAGGTACTTGCAGTGTAGAAGAATGGCCAGGAAATTTTTAATATGTATAGTGATCAAATGACAATGCTGTTTTATTGAGTATTTTGCTGTATTTCCAGGTACAGTTCTATGCATTGAAGATATGAATGGAGAAAACTCTCTAAACTTCTTTACTGTGTTGGGACTCAAAGCCTTCCAACAGAGTTATAGAACTCCGTCTTTCCCTTTACTCCTGCCAGCTCCTTAAGTCAGTATGTAGCTAACTGTGATAACCATGGGCAGCATAGCTGCGACGGTGATACTTGGCTGAACTGCCATGTTACCTGCTCTGTTTCTATAGCCTCCTTATCAGTGAGGTAATATTAGAGAACAAGACAAGATCAAACCTTAAAAAACAGACCTATTCCCCCCCCTTTCTTGAAACAACTTTTTAAACAGCAGAACAACTACAACATAGTTTAAAGTATTTGTAATCTGATCACAAAAAAAAAAAAAGATGCAGAATATTTATGGTGTGGCTTACAGATTCATACAGCTAAAGTCATTCATCAGATCTTACCCTAATATGTAAGATTCCAAGTTGAATAATCATGAGTTATATTAATGGATCTCTTTTCTTAAAACATTTCTATACTATCTCTTGATATTGATTTCCTTATCAAATAGAATCTACAAACTAAATTTTTGAAATTTTTTAAAGGATGAATTCTTCATCCAAGTAGTTTAGTTTACAGAAAATTCTGGGACATGTGAGATAGAATACTAAGATTAACACTTACACATACAAAACCCCTATTCACGATTCTGATATTAACACACTTTTAATTTATTTTTTTATGTATGTGGTTGTCGTAGTGTTTGTGGAGATCCAAGGACAACCTGTGGAAGCAGCGCTCTCTGGGGACCCAATGCAGCTTGCTAGGTCCAGGCTGCAAGGTCCTGCAGCTGCTGACCCTGATACCACTTTACTCACATAAATTTCGCAAACGTTGATCTGAACGCTGCAAATAATCCTCGAGACCAAATTGTTAATCACTCCTAACACATATTGCTGATGTGTGGCAGATTTTCCTGAGGAGACACAACACATGTCTACTTGCCCCAGATAGAGAGTCTACGACAGACGAAAATACAGATGCCCCAAAGTCCATCTTGGTGAACCAGTGAACTTTACTGGGTTTACTTCCAGGATCAGAAAAGACTCAACTATACCAAAGCCCACCTCAACTCAAAAAAGTTGCAAATCTGGCACCCACAGCACAGCCTTAGGCAGCTTGACAGGGTGAAAAGAATCCTTTCCAGGGGCCTCAGTTGGTCCTAAACCTTTTCCAAGCAGCTCCTTTAACACATTGACTAGGACTCCTGTATTTTCAGATACCAACTGTGTTATTTTGTACAAAAGGAGTTAGTAACATTTTCTTTATATAACAGTTGAGTTTCCTAGAAAAGTCTCAAAATACACAAGGTTTTTTGTTTTGCTTTGAAAGCTGCAACTTCAGGAAACAGGAAATCAACTTGTTACTTTCCTTTTGGTCAGTGTGAAAATAGGTGGGCATGAGGTTTTGCATATATTATCCAAGAACTTGATTTTCTAGTTTTACCTTCAAATTTTCTTCTGTTGTTTTTAGTTTTCAAGACAGGGTTTCTCTGTGTAGCCTTGGGCTCTCACTTTGTAGACCATGCTAGCCTTGAACTCACAGAGATCCAACTGCCTTTGCCTCCCAGAGAGCTGGGACTACAGGTGTGCGCCACAACACCCAGCTTGGATTTTCTTCCTTATTTGCATCTGTTCTTAGAGAAAGATCTTCAACTGTATTGGACTTTCAACATTGTCATATTCTTTTCCTTGGATCCAAAATTCTTCAATAGGCTTCCTGTTAAGGCATTTCCGCTCTGTGAATACTGATCATGGACTGAGAGCAGAGGACCTTCTTGACAACGAGGCATAGTCATTTTTTTTGATGGCCAGTCCAAGGGCAGGCTTGTGCCCTTGACAAGTTTTGTGGTGGCCAAGCTCAGGGGTACAGACTTTTTAGAGACAAAATCATAAAAGTCCATAGTTTACATCCAAGTTAGATGAGGGTCAGAGTAACCTTAAAATGTTCATTCCTGGCATAGCATGGTACTTGTTTTACATACAACATGCCAATTATTTTTTATTCGCATCTTCTCAAGTTATTTTAGTTTAATTACTTGGTAAATACATCTGGACTGTGGTCAAGGTCATGGCAGTCTCCTTTTTGTTGCCAAGGCACATGTGACTATTGGGAGGAGAGAGTCTGGAGCCAGAACAGGATGGTATTAGTCAAGGAATTTTATCTATTTAAGGGCTTGCTTTAGTAATGCCAACTAGGTCTACTTAATACTTAAAAAAACTTTGAGTGGGCTTGCTCTGATGGAATAGGAAGGGACATGGCTTTAGGCTTAAAAGAGCAGTTCTAATTCCTGGTCATGAACTGGCCTTTCTCCTGTTACATTAAGTGCTGGTTAAAATAGAAAAGTGCAGTATTTTAGAGCTTCCTCTTAGGCTATTTGCTTCTGCTTTCTTTTACTTCCCCTTACTTGTCCTCTGCAATTGCAAGATGATTCTCACAGCCCTTTTTTTATTTTAGGCCTCACCCCCAGTCAATATTCTTGTTACACCTGTGACTCCACCCATAGAACTGCCTTCACCCATAGAACTGTATTTCCTTTGTGATAGCATAGTGTAATTTCCTGGAGTTTGACTACGTTTCCTTGGTGGTGGTTGTGTGTCATTGTTTTCTGACATGCTGTAGACTCCCAGGAAACATTTGTTACTTTCTAATGATGTGTTGAGACAGGGTCTCGTGTATCCCAGGCTACCCTCAGACTTGGGTTGCAGATGAATACTACTAGCCTTTAACTCCTGATCCACCAGTGAGTGCTGGGTTTTAGGTGTGTGTTAGCAGACCAGTTAAACTTTGAATGGCTATGGCACCTTTATAATTTATTCAGTAGTGGTCTTGGTTTATTATGTGTTCTTGTTATCTACAGAAAACTTCTATACAGTAAAAGTTTGTAATAGTTGCATTAAAGGAATATAAGGAACAATTGAAAACAGTGACACTTTCAGATAATCTACATTTATTTTGCTAAAGTCTTTTTGATTGCAAAGAAAGGACTGTCAAAAGCTTTAAAGTGGTTTTTAGAGTTTTGGAACACTTAAGGAATCAGACCATCTGATAAATAGTTTCAAAAAAATGTATGCTATAGACAGCTGGAACACAGATGTGCATGAATCACTTGGCAACTAGATAGAATTATCTGAAAAATTTTAAAAATTGGAGTTTTCAGCTGGGTATGGGCTTGTAATCCCAGCACTTGGGGGAGGCTGAGACGCTAAGATTTCTGAAAGTTCCAGGCCAGCAGGCTAAGAATAACCCCTATCTCAAGTCTTCACATCCAGACCTTTTGAATTATAGTGGCAACTGTTGGATTTTGTAACTTAATTACTATTGTGAGGGTATGCTACACCCTGTGTGTGGAGGTCACAGTGGAAACCACTCTTTGCTTATACTTTCAGTGGAGTTCTAGGGTTCAAACTTACATCGGTCAAATTTGAATGGCAAGTTCCTTTACTTAGCCCTTTGCTGACCCTAGAATTTGTATTTTAAAACTGCTTTCAATTTGTATGTATAGAGTGTGGGAACAGATATAATCTAACTGTACAGTAAAAGGAACATTTTGTTTAACTTCTCTGATAATACAGTAGTGTTCCTCTGCTTTTGATCTATTCTATCTTAGAAAAGCTCTAATTTCAAATTATTACAAGGCTTTCCTAGAACCTCAGAAATACTTCTAGTGTGCTTGTGGAGATAGATAGCTCAGTCGGTAGTGTTTGCCTCCCAAGCATGAGAAACTAAGTTTGATTCCCCAGAAGCCATGTAAAAATGCTGGGTTTGCTAGCTCCCGCTTGTAGTCGCAGCATTGGTGTGGCAGAGGCAGAATCCTTGAAGTTCAATGGCAAGCCAGCCTAGCCTAGTTAGAAGCTCCAGGTCAATGAATGAGGAACCAGCCCTGTTTGAAAGGAGATGGGTGGGATTCTTGATATCCATGGTGGTTGTCTGGCCTCCACATGCACACATGCAAATGAATGCTCACTAGTGTACGCACCCACACACATGATCACATACACATGGACGCACAAATACTGCCCCTGCTACTTAGTGGGTTCTGGTTCCATCCATGTAACTAATACAGAGTAAGTCTGTATTTTAAATGCTGGTGCTGTACATACTTAAAACATTTTTAAATATTTTTACATATTTTTCTTTCACAGAGTCGTCATTTTAACTGACACTGTGGGGAGGGGGTGTACATACATCTCATTCTTTAGCCATTTTTCATTTGATAAGACTTACCTTTTACCATTCCAGTGTTTTCTTTCTCTGGGTAGACTCTTGCTAGTGTGTTTCTTGAATTGGTGTTTCAGATGTTATTAATGCATAGTAAAATTAGACAATGACTTTGGCTTACTTTGGCTTCTTTGATTAATCTAGCCCTTAACTTGGTTTTCTTTAGTCGACAATCCGATATTGGCTTGTGTTTGTCTTCAGCTGCATGGATTTTATGTATCTTGTGGATATGCGTACTTTTTGTTGTGCTTGGCAACAAACCCAGGGCTCACAATGCTTATTAACACAGAGCTACACCCTAACTCTAAAGCAGTATGGCCCTACCAGCAGCTTCCCTGGTGATGAATAGAGAAGTGTGAGCTTGCAACTTAGAGTACATTTGTTTCCAAAAATACTGATTTTTTTTTCTAGAATTTAATCATTTTATTACTTGATGTTTTACTTTTTAAAAATATAACTTACTGGGTTTTTTTTAGATAGACACTTTATTTTTCTTTTAACTGTAATGTTTAGATTTATAAATTTTCCTTGTATCATTTAACTTTTTTTACATTTATCTACTTACTGTGTGTGTACGCACATACTTGTGTGTATGCCATGGCATTTTTGTGGGGATCAGAAGACAACTTTGTGGGGTTGGTTCTTCTACGTGTGGATCTTGGGAGTCAAACTCAGGTTGTCAGGGTTTGCCAACATGAGCCTTTACTTCTGGGCCAGCTCTCTGGCTCCTAGATTTAAAATTTTTCTTCAGGGCTACAAACATAGCTGACCAATCCCATGTAATTTTTGTTAGATGCACACTTGAGTTTTTAATTTTCCGTTACTGTATTTTTCAGATTTAGCTTTTTGGTTGTATTTAATTTATCTAGCAAAATTCATCTTTGTTTTTTTAATGAAAATTTATGGTGTGAGTGTGTTTATGTTTTTAGATCTCTTAATAACAGATCTTTAGGGTTTCACTCTGGAAATGTTTTAAGAGGAAAATCTGTATTAGAGTTTGAATATATAAAATGACTTAATTACCATGTTTAAAAAATGACAATGTGTAACATTTTATGAATTTTTGTTCTTAGGTAATGTAGAAGTAGGGAAGAAGAAAAGTAATACTCATTCCTTTTTCACGTCATTCCTTTTGCACGTGTTATTGTGCAGTTTATATCACTTAGCTATCATAACTATGGTAATTATCTATGTAATAGGTGATTGTGTTCCTTCTATTCATCCTTTATAATTTTCCTTAACTTTTGTTTGAGCACAATTTTTAGGATACTACTTATGATTCCTTGTCTGATATTTCTTGGGTGCTGTTTCTTCTAAGATTTCATTATACTCCCATACCAGGTCAGGTTTCTCTAGAGCAACAAACCTAACTAACTCCGGTTTAATACCATTTTATGGTCTGTCTGACTATAAACGACTTTCACTCATTTACCGACTTTGTAGTGAGTTATTAATTAAAACAGATTTTAAGTCACTTTTCTCTTACTAGTATTTCTATTTATCACTGTGAAGTTGTTCTAAAAGGGTTGACCAGGCAGTAGGTGTATGCTATTCCTCACTAAAAACACCAGTTATAACTGAGTTTAGAGCTAGATGTAAGAATTACGAACCCCTACACAGATGTAGCCCATGGCAGCTCAGTCTCCAAGTGGGTTCCCTAGTAAGGGGAACAGGGGCTGTCTCTGACATGAACTCAGTGGCTGGCTCTTTGATCACCTCCCCCTGGGGGGAGTGCAGCTGTACCAGGCCACAGAGGAAGACAATGCAGCCAGTGCTGAGACCTGATAGGCTAGGGTCAGAGGGAGGGGGAGGAGGACCTTCCCTGTCAGTGGACTTAGAGAGAGACATGGGAGGAGAAAAGGGAAGGGTGGGATTGGAAGGGGATGAGGAAGGGGGCTACAGCTGGGATACAAAATGAATAAATTGTAGTAAATTAAAAAATAAATTAGAAAAAGAATTACGTAAGTGTATTAGTTGATTTGGCTCATGTAGAACACTCTGTCATGTCAAAGCTGACAAGCAAAGTGACAGGAAATAGAGGAGGAGGAGGACTAGGAATTGGAGAAGTCAGCAGGTGCAGCAGCAGGGACTTCAATGCGCAGAAGTCATTCCCTGTAACATAAAGGAAACAAGAACAATAAAGCAATTCTAGCTAGAATTCATATTTGAGGAGCTACCACCTACAGTCATTGAGTACTTTAATAGCTGTTACGTATTTTTGTAGGATAAAAGAATTAGCTTAGGTTAGGAGTAATCAGGAAAGGTGTTTGTATTATGAGCACTACATTGTACTTAATAAAGATAAGTTTGAATAATTCAGCGCTTCAATAATTTTCTAAGATGATCCTTTATTGAAAATACTCTTCCAATAACAAGTCAAGTAATTTTGTACTTCACTGTATTACATGGCACAGTGTGATGTAAGGGGCTGGGGGGTGGGCTCGGTTGGTAAAGTCTGTCTCCTTGAATGAAGCCCTAGAACCCCAAGCACTGTGGAACCTGGGTGTGCTGGTGCCCACTGCATCCGAGCACCTGAGAGCTGGAGGCAGAGGGTGACCCTCAACTGTAGAGTGACTTTTGAGACAAGCCTGGGCTACATACGGCCCTGTAAGTAGTCCTCAAAGAATCTGTTTCATTTAGTATCAGTAGTACACCAATTGTTCAGTCATGACAAAACTCAAATAAAAGTAAAACAGCCACTATTTTAAAGTGTGTATATACCTTTTAAAACTTAAGTCTTTACTCAGAAGTTCAAAATAGTATTTAGGGAAATTAAAAATGATTGTTTTGTTTTTAAAGGACTAATCGTTCTGTTTTATAGTCAGTCCATTTATATTTCCTAAGATAAATTAATGATTATTTTCTGACTAAAATTATTTTATCCTCAAGAGTTGGGAAAACTTAAATTATTGGTTAATAGTAATTTTCTTAAATTTTAAAATGTTTTGTTTCCTGAATATCTAATTTATTTCAAATTGTAGATATTTGGTGAAATGACCAGTGAAGATTTTAATAAATTATGAGATATTAAATGTGACACGGTATATAAAATTTTCATCTAATGTGCATTTTTAAAGTGACCTTAAAACACTTTAATATTAGTGCATTTTCTGTTGCATTTCCTAACATTTAAAAATAGGTTACATTTATTTATTTTGTGATGTGGTCATGTGTATTCCACAGACACAGTTGAGGGTAGAGGAAACTGGGAGTTGTTTCTCTCCTTTGACCATGTCATCACACCTTGGCAGCAATTGCCTTTACCTGCTGAACTGTCTGTCAGCTCTGTGTTTAGAGAACTCTAAATGTACACCTAATGATAACTGGAACTTCGTAATCTTATATTTTTTTTAATTATTCCCTTATAGAATGTTTCTCCATCCCAGAGAGATGAAGTAGTTCAATGGCTGGCCAAACTCAAATACCAGTTCAACCTTTACCCAGAAACATTTGCTCTGGCAAGCAGTCTTTTGGACAGGTTTTTAGCTACAGTAAAAGTAAGTATTATACAACACAGCCTCTTTTTCAAGGGCGTAAACCATAGGTTACTAGGTTTAAAGATGCTTTCATGACAGTAGATGGAAAGACCCTGAAGACAGTATTTTGTTTAAAATTTTGGAAATGACTTAGTGGGTTTACAGCTTTCTGTAGCATTTATTTAATGACACGTATGAAAGGACAGAACAGAAACTTATTTTTGTGCTTAGGAAGATACAAGCTGGATTAATTGTGAGCTAGATATATATTTAGGTTTTAGAAACAAAGAGTTCAGTTCAATATAATCATTAATGTTGCTTTTTTTCCTTTTCAAAATTTTAGGCCCATCCAAAATATTTGAATTGTATTGCAATCAGCTGTTTTTTTCTAGCTGCTAAGACTGTTGAGGAAGATGAGGTAATGAATCCTTTCAAGGTTTATTCTTTGTGTTTTGGTATGTTTCCTTGGAGGGTTTTTGTTTATTATTAAATGTGTAAGTGTTACAGCTCTGAAAGGAAAGGTTTCCTGATAGTCAGGAGCTAAGGAATACTACAAAGTCACACCACACAATAAACCTCACACAAGAGAGGCACAAGAAGGTGGCTGCCTCTGCCTGGGAGAGTATCAGCAAAGAACTGACCAGGGGGCAGGCATATATAGGGGTTTTGGCGGGTTTGGTAGAAGAGCTTTCCAGGGTGGCCTGGGATTGGTGGGATCTGTGGCCTGATTTTGGGCTTTTGTTTGGGTGGCACTTGGTGCCTGCATCTTGAGGGTCTAGAAACAGCCATTAGAGTATCTGGGGGCAGGGCCTGGCCACTTGCTAAAAAATGAATACTGTCTTATAAACTCCTATTTTAGTTAAGTGTTTAGATGTGTTGTTCCTCTAAAATGCTTGCTTTAGAAGATCAGCTATCTCTTAAAATTTTGCTTATTTATTTGGGTTTTTTGAGACAGGATTTATGTAGCCCTGGCTGCCCTAGAACTTGCTTGGTAAACCAGGCTGGCCTCAAATGCAGAGATCTGCCTGCCTCTACTTCCCGAGTTTTAGTGTTTTGCCTGAATGTATGTATGTGTACTATGTGCATGCATGCCTGGTGCACACAAGTCAGAAAAGGACATTGAGTTCCCTGGGACTGGAATTAAGACAGTTGTGAGTCACCATGTAGGTGCTGGGAATTGAACTCAGGCCCAGGAAGAGCAGCTGCTGCTCTTAATCACTGAGTTACCTCTCCAGTTCTTTTTTTTTTTCCTGAATACTTTTTCTCTATTACTTAATTTTGCTTGTCACAACACATTTTGAACATTTTCAGTTCTGACCTTTGTTTCCCTTTTCTTTTGCCTTGGATAGAAAATTCCAGTGCTAAAAGTATTGGCAAGAGACAGTTTCTGTGGATGTTCCTCATCTGAGATTTTGAGAATGGAAAGAATTATTCTGGATAAGTTGAATTGGGATCTTCACACAGCCACACCATTGGATTTTCTTCACATTGTAAGTTTATCCAAAATGTTTTAGTTCTTACTTGAATAGTCCTGGTCCAGTAAAAGAGGTTGTCTTTTCATATGGATTTGGGGAAAACTATTGAAATTAGTCAAGGAAAAATTAGACTCTGAAAATACATTAAATCACTGAAGCTGAAGTTACAAACTTGTATAGTACCTGAGATGTTATTTCTGTGTATACGTTCTTCGATATTTTCCTTAAATAACACTTTTGTGGTTTTCTTTCTCCACCCTCCAGTTCCATGCCATTGCAGTGTCAACTAGGCCTCAGTTACTTTTCAGTTTGCCCAAATTGAGTCCATCTCAACATTTGGCAGTCCTGACCAAGCAGCTCCTTCACTGTATGGCCTGCAACCAACTTCTGCAGTTCAAAGGATCCTTGCTTGCTCTGGCCATGGTTAGTCTGGAAATGGAGAGACTCATTCCCGATTGGCTTCCTCTTACAATTGAGCTGCTTCAGAAAGCACAGGTAGCCGTCACCTTAACCTCTGTTCGCTACATTCTTTTCATTAATGGAATTGAGATGGTTACTGTATGGTTTAGAAAAACAGAGTCGTGGGAGATTTAGTTTGGTGGTAAAGAAGGCCCTGCCTTCATCCCTCAGCTTCAAAAAAAATCAGTTTGTAACTGGCATCTTCAAATGGCTTCAAATATTAATCACCTCAGTACAGCGAAAAGTTTTGAGATAATTCTACTTAAATGTAGTAAAGTCATAATTCTATGTGTTAGTAACTACTTAAAAGTCTTGTTTTATTCATGCCAGCTAAGAGAATTCAAGTTTAGATTTGCAAACTGCTGTCCATAAAGACCAATGAATCTTCTTTTCCTTCTCTAGTGCATTGCTCTAGAGCTGTCGATTTTCTTTGTGTATGTTCCGGTGCTCAAGAAATACCTCATGTAAACTTGTTTTTCATTAACTTGACAGGATCCTAGAAATCATTTCACTTATCAATTATAG
Organism: Psammomys obesus; assembly: GCF_907164565.1. Taxonomy (NCBI): domain Eukaryota; kingdom Metazoa; phylum Chordata; class Mammalia; order Rodentia; family Muridae; genus Psammomys; species Psammomys obesus. The sequence goes on from NW_026585690.1 coordinate 132,994, forward strand.
TTTCAGTTTTGGGAATTTGAGAGTTCATTAGAGTGACACAGAAGTCTGGTTGTGAAGACTAAAAGGAGCCAGTGGTCTGTGTGTTTGTGGTATCGGAAGTTTTCCATCAGATCATGCCAGTATTGCCCCTTGCCACTGCCCCTAGTGCACGTGTTAAAGCAAGTGCTCTGCCATTGAGTTACACCCCCAGTCTGCATGCATTTTGTTCTGTCTTAATTGCCTGTGCTCCTTCTGAACTTGACACATTCTCTGGTTTGAAAGGCAAGCCTTACCTCTTGTTCCTCTTAGGCTTCCCCCTACCCAGCCCACTCTAATGTTCCTATACCACTGTTGATCTCCACATGAGGATGGCTATATCTTTCTCTTTACCCCGTTACTGTAGTTTGTATGCTGTGTTCATGTCCCTTACTGTCTGACCAGTAGTGATCCACCCTGATTGTTAGGCTGTAAATTCTGTTGTGATCTTTCTAGCTGCCTGCTAAGTGGTCAGAATGGATGTTCTTATTTAAAACTAAAATAGAGGATTAAAATGTATACCCTCCTACCATAGATTCCTGGTTACTCTTGAAAGGTGCCTAATATTCCAGGAGCTGTTTTCAGTGTTTTATACTGTTTATAATATGTGGGTCCTCTTGGATCTATCATATGTATCATGCTATTTTGCTCCCCCTCTTCATTGGAAACCTATGTGATTGTCTGTTTAATTGCTGTTTGATACATTCCTCTGGTCCGCTAAGTGGTTAGCAATTTTTGTTGCTGTCTTTGACAAGGGATACTTAGAAATGGTCACCATATTGAAATTTGGGCAAGACAGTCATAAAGATAGCCAGTAAAGGTTCTCTTGATTCTCCTAATAAATGGTTCATTTTTAAATGCTTAAATTTTAAGAGCAAGATAAGGGCTTGTCTGTCCCCAGAGTTGGTAATTATAGCATATGGACTTAAGTTAAACAAGTGCACTTTACTACAAAAGCAGCAGCTGGGGCTGACCGCTATTTTAAAAGGGCAAATTTATATTGTGCTAGATTAGGATTGATTTTGGTCAAAATTTGTTTAGGGACCCCAATGGAAAGTAGTTTTTAACATCTTACCATTTTTTTGATAGTCTTGACCTCTAAATAAATAGCTCTCATTTCTCTTTTTCACCAACAGATATAATAGTGAACGTTCCTTTTAAATGTGTTTTCAGGATCATGACCAGTGAACAAGGGGTTAGAACATTTGTGGTACTTTTCCTCTTTTGGGATACCAAGTACCTTTTTATTGCCTATTTTCTATCTAATGGTTCTTTTTCCTGTGCTGCTTGAAATATTGGAAGCCGCGTTTCTTTTATTCATTTTTTAGCAGAAGTTAACATCACTGGGTTAATAATTAGATCTAGTCCACATCAAGCCTAGCCACCTGAGTTCAATCCCTGAAATTCACGTAAAGGTGGAAGGAGACTCCACAAAGTTTTTTGGTCTCTGACCTCCATGTGTGTGACATGGCACACTTGTCCACTCACACATCATAAGTATGCATGAATGCACACACAAAAAAATAAAAATTTAAAACCTTTATAATTGGAGACTGTTAAAATAGTTTTCATTTCAAGGAAAATAAATTCTGATACTTGATGTCATACATAGTGTTTTCTGAAGTATATTACAAAGGGGGAAGGTTAAGTGAATGCCAGCGTCTTCAGTTACGTATCCTGATGGTTTCATGTAACTTTATATTTGTATGCTTCCCATTGATTCTTTTCTAATTAACATAGTGAATATATTTAGAGATGAGCTAATTTTGTGACAAAATGTGTTCTTGTAGGACAGTGCTTATTTCCCCATAGTATTGCAGTAGTTCTGTGTATTTCAGGCTGGGGAGGGGAGTTAAATGTGGGTAAGAATGTCCAAAATAAGTTGGGTCTGATGGTACGTACTCCTAATCCCATCACCTGAGAGGCCAAGGTGGGAGAGCCAAGAGTGGAAGCCAGCCTGAGCTAGAAACAGAAAAAAGAAAAGTGGGCAAAGGAAACTTTAAATGTGAAAAAGTGTACACAACAGGGAAAAAGTGGTCCCCTGCACTTCCCAAGATAAGCTTCCTGGAGGGAAACGATAACAGTTTCAGCGTGTAGAAGCAGGGAAGCAAGAGAAAGTGGAAAAGGGACAAGTGTGTGTTAAATAGACTAGGCCTGTTTGCCAGGAGTGTAGAATATCAGTATGGGGTTACACTGGGAAAGGGCTCTGGGTAAGGTGGTCAGTTTTTCAGAGCCTTGTTCATATCACACTAGTGTTTGGCTTATTCTGAAGGGACTGCCATGCCACTGAAGAAATGTTGATTAAAAGAGAGGTGGATGGCAACGGAGAAGGGCACTAGACAGTGTTACAAGTTAAAAGTAAGGCAGACACTAGATAGGCAGAACTTTAAAGGCCTTACATTGTAGTCATTAACATTTGATAGAAAGCAGTGCTTCTCAACCTTGATAATGCTACAACCCTTTATATAGTTCCTGATGTCGTGGTGACCCAACCATAAAATTATTTTCATTGCTACTTCATAACTGGACTTTTGCTACTGTTATGAACCATAACATGCTTTCTGATGGCCTTAGGCGACCCTTATAAAAGGGTCACTTGATGACCCACAGGTTGAGAACCGCTGGTATAAGCCAATGGCTATGATGTAATGCTTACAATTTGAGTCGTATAGTTATCTGAGGCAAGGCTGGATGGTTAAAGGGGTGATTGTGGTTGTTTTGCTTACCTGTGAGGGCATGTTAAAACAGAAATACACAGCTATAGAAATTAGGGGTATTTAAGAGGTTGAAGTAGTCAAGTATTTGTTACTCCAGAAAGGACTGATATCTGAACTATTCCAAAAGAAAAATACCAATTCCCAAACTGGATTTGTCAGTAAGGTCTTAACTATTTTCTACAAAAATGACTTGTTTGACATTTCCAATAGTTTTAAAACAAAATACTACAATTTAAAAAGATTTTAGCTAAACAAGCTTTCCCATCATCCCTGCTTGTGCCTATCTTGATTTGGCCTTCACTGAAGAAGTTAAGAGTGTCAAGAGAGTGGGGTAAAGGCCTTAGGCAGGAGGCATAGACTGAGAAAAAAGCAGACATTGCTAATATAGCAGTGAGCAAAGAAAGTTGTTCCCTTCTTGTAAGTGCCCAGTGCACAAAAGCAGATATGTTCAAAGCATTCGTGAGAGCATATTTCAGAAGAATCAGTGAGGTAGAAGATGTTAGGGGAGAAAAGAAAGCTGACGGGACAGAGGGCACGGGATGGAACAGTGGCCTATGCTAACTCATGATCAGTGTGATTTTGTTTTTCTGGTCCAGATGGATAGCTCCCAGTTGATCCACTGCCGGGAGCTGGTGGCGCATCACCTTTCTGCTCTGCAGTCTTCCCTGCCTCTAAATTCCGTTTATGTCTACCGTCCCCTCAAGCACACCCTGGTGACCTGCGACAAAGGAGCGTTCAAATTACATCCCTCCTCTGTCTCAGGCCCAGACTTCTCCAAGGACAACAGCAAGCCAGAAGTGCCAGGCAGAGGTCCAACAGCCTTCTGCCATCATCTCCCAGCTGCCAGTGGGTGCAAGCACACGTCTGCTAAACGCAAAGTGCAGGAGATGGAAGTGGATGACTTCTACGATGGGATCAAGCGGCTCTACAATGAGGACAGTGCTGCAGAAAGTGTGGGCTCTGTGTGTGGCGCTGATGTATCAAGGCAAGAGGGCCACGCGTCCCCCTGTCCACCTTTGCAGCCTGTCTCTGTCATGTAGTTTCAGGTGTTACCTTCCAGTGCACACTGGGGCTGACTACTCGGAAGTGAGAACAGGAAGCCAGGAAAGGCTGTAGGAGGGGCATGTGCTTTATCAGACTGATCTCAAGTGAGCCAGGAAAAAAGAAGAACACCCTTATTTCTTTGTGCAGTTACTTACAGTTCAACATTATTTACTATAAAGGCATATATTTATAGACTCACGATCCAAAATATATTTAAAAGTAAAGAAAAAGTTCTTTTTACTAATCAGTTCCAATTTTTTTCTTTGTTAAAATAATAGTTTGCCCCATGTCCAAAAATTAAAAATAAAAATCAATGTTTAGGGGAAAGTTGCAAAAGTCATAGCTAGAAACCTTGTTCCTTCAGTGTCCTCCTCCTCCTGCCTCTGTTGACTACTTAAAAAGACTTGTGCTTGTTGATCTATGTATTCTGAATTCCACTGAATAGGTAAAACCCCCCCCCTTTTTTTTTAAAGCAGTTAGGTGAGGACATTATTTTTTGTGGCAGCCATGTTTAATCCACAGTTCAGGTTTGTTAGTTTGAAAAAGGCACTTTGAAGGTATCCCCATGAATCAGTGGCAGTAGAAAAAGTTCTCTTACTTGTGTGTCTTGTTTCCATTTTTAGTTTAAAACCAAGATTACTGTTATCCTTTTTATCTTAAAGCTTAAAAATGGCATGTAAGTAGGACATTCTAAGCATTTTTGATATTTATATAACAATTTCTGATAAAGTTAATATATCCAGGTGCTCACCAAAGAAACATGTATGTAACATACATGTAGATTTTTGTAACTGATCTGTTTTTGCTCATTTATAATCAGAAGCAACTGTCTGGATATTGGGGCAGCCCTGATTGGAATCTGTAACTTGTAATTGAATTCAGTACCCTAGTTTTGTAGTAAGCTATTAGGGTTTTCTTGATAATGACTTTTCCCTTGTTTCTCTCTGGGTGACTTCTGGCCCCTGAGCTCCCTTTGCAGTCTGAAGACAGCCCTGCAGTCAGAACCAAGCACTGCTGAGAACGCTTCTGGTAGCAATAAAATGTTGTCCTTACCCTTCGTTTCTGTGGGATTTTTTTTCCCCTGGTTTGTTTTGCTTATGAAAAGGTATGGTTTCTGACTTCTTGGGCACTTCATTTTCAATTAACGAAAACAGCAAGAAGCCTAAAATGAAGAGGGTTGGCTGTGGATGTTTACACATTTATAGTATTTTCTTGCTGGTGGGCTGTGGACCTGACAGCTGTTGAATGGTATTGCCTATGAGGGCAGGCTCAAGCTTCTATTTAGGTAGTGTCATTTTTTTAGCCCATTGATTTTAAGTTTGGCAGACCAAGAAGTCTCGGGTCAACATCTGACTTTCTAAATTTGCTTATTTTATATGACTGTAAAAATCCAGTTGGGGGAAGCATTATGTGTATAAGGATGGGAGTTCAGAGACAAAAAAAATGGTTTTGTGTGCAAGGGATTGGTCTCACACAGATACATTTTTTTCTTTCTTTTTTTTTTTTTTAACAAAATCACACATCCTGATTGTTAGTTTTCTCAAATGAATTATAGACGCTCTAGGTTCATAGTTCCATGTGTTCATAATGTGTATGGTCTGAATAGGATCCCCCCCCATACGCATACTTAGATGGGTATAAAACCTGAGTCTACAGTCTGCACAGCTAATCTATAATCCAGAATCTGCAAACTGCAGAAGTGGGAGAAAATAGGACAATCGTTGGGTTCCCTAATGTTAGCGGTGAACTGGCACTGGAACGCATCTGTAGTCTCCAGTACTAAAGAGGCTGAGACAAGATACAGCTTTAGCCTGAGCAGCCTCGGCAATAGTGACACCTCTTAAAGACCAGCAGAGTAGGGCTGGAGAGGTGGCTCGGTGGTTTACAGCTTTTACTCTTTAGATGAGCCGGGTGACTGCAGTTCCAGGGAACCAGTACCCTCTTTCGGCTTCTCTGGGCATGTACATATATGACCCCCATAAGCATAGAGTACGTTTTAAAAACCCAGTAGAGTGAATTTGAGTATTGTTTTCATGGGGGCACTGAAGCAAGTGTTCCTTGATTTGGGTCAGCGGAAATACTTGAGAGCTGCTCCCCTTTCAGCCAAACCTAGTAGCTATCTAGAGCCCTCAGCCATTCCTCAAATCCCTCTCTCCAGAACTTCAGCCCAAGGCTGAAATAGCAAATGCTGAACCCTGGCATCTCGGTGAGCAGCAGCCCTATGTTAAGAATATTCCTGCTCTTCGTTTAGTTCCTGGGCTTTTCTTAGCAAACTGCCAAGGCTGGGAAGCTTGAACATGATGTGTTGTAATCAATCATCTGCTACCTCCTGGTGGTTAAAAGATGCATCATCCTCAGGTCCTCCAGAAAGGTTGAAGGCTGGCATGGGTCCATTGGTTACTGGTGGAGAACCCCGAATGTGTTCTCTACAAGAGGAAGGGAAGCTGGGACTAAGTGGTCCGTTAACACTCCTCGGCTCCCGCTGAAAGGCCAGGTAGAGGTTTTGTTAATGTTCCTGACACCACGGTTGGCTCTGAGGGACGCTGGTGAGAACTGCTTGCCTGCCCAGGAGCCTCCCACTGGCTGCTGTGTGTGCTTGTGTTTGCTTTGCTCAGGGTCCCAAAGTGGAGCAAGCATCACTGCCCAGAGCAACGGGATGGACTGCCTTGAGAAGAAAATAACAGTTAGGCATGTTGGGGTTCCTCCAACATGCTCTCCAGGGGAAAGGGAAGGTGCAAATGTTCTCACCATCCTGAAGGGTAAATAGCCCGAGAGCACAACAAAGTTGGGAGTTAAAGGACATTTTCTGAATGAACTTCGAATCTTGAGAGTTACCTCAGATCTTCACCTTTTACCTGACAGGAAGTTCTAACAGGAGTTAGAACGCTCTCAATTTCTTGAACCTTTAAGCTATTTTAATGAGGTCTTCTATACCCATTATGAGTTCTGGCCACTAGGTGCTCCAGGAAAAGAATCTTGTCAACCTTGTGGAGAAATTTGAGTTGTCCGGGCTGACTGGTTCTATGATGATGGATCATCCGGTTATGAAGTCCCTGGTACATCTGCATGTTCTGTGGTTGGAATTTTATTCCATTTCATGGTGTGTGTGTGTGTACTGTGGGGCATGTGGCTGGAGGTCAAAGAACAACTTAGAGCAGTCAGTTTTCTCCTTCCACCACTGGGGTCCCAAGCTAGCGCTCAGGTCCGTTGGGATGCTCACTGAGCCATCTCACTGGGCTTTGTGGTTACAGCTGTGCATGAATTAAGGTATAGGTGGCGTGAGCTTGTGAGACTGAGGAAAGCAGCAAGGGGCAGACACCAAAACAAAACCCGGAACCACTTGTCACTGAGCATCATGCTGAGTGAGTTGTGTGTAGCCCCACAGAGGCCAGAAATAACAAGAACTGTCAAGCTGTGCAGGTGGCCGGTTCCAAAACCTTGCTGCTGTTGGTCTGAGTTGGATTTAAACAATCATTAGGACATGAGAGATGAAGCACAACTGTCATTATGGAATTAGACTGAAATTTTCTATTCCTGATAGATTTGTTTCCGTGGGTTTTTGGATATGCTGATGTTGCCAGATGCAGTAGGAGGACAGAGCTGTTTGGGCCAGCTCGGTTGCCCTTTGATGGAGAAGGTGTTAAGAGGTAACCAAGAACTCTTTATCTGCTATGGAAGCTTTTGGGTTAAGGGTAAAAAGAACAACTCTTACCTTGACTCAGTGTAACCTTCATAGCCTATCAAATGCCAGAATTGTTCGGCTTACTGTTACATGTAGCTAAGCAGAAGAGAAAAAACCAACAACTCTGTACACAGTGAACTTGCTGCTCATTTAGTGGAAACAGTTTACTTCATTAAGAGTAGGGACGCATTAGCAAACAGTCATGAACCGTGTCTGTGGGAGGGTGGAGCCCTACTGCTTTTCAGAATAAGATCTGTCTTCGATGAGTAAGGACATGGCACACCCCTTTCCTTTGCTCCATGCTTGCTGTGCTCAGGAGCACGGGGTAAGTACAAGTAAGCGTGTGCTAGGCACATGGCACAGAGTAAGTACTGGAAAGAGGGGAAGTACAGATGGCTAGGAGAGCTGCCCCCGCGGCTCTGCAGAGAAAACGTGCCTTTTATGGAGTGTTAATCCTTCCCGAGCACACATGAAGTTGTGCTTTGTGGGAAAGGTATGAGCTCAAGGTAATAGCCTCTGCTCCATGCATGTGGGAGCTACAGGTTTCCACGGTGGGCTGAAAGGGACCACCAGCAATGAGGCAGATGTGGATTTTTTTTGCATCTCAGTGTCCTGTGGACACCCACCAGATTTACCAGTCAAGAATAGTGATTGGGGGAAAGGGGGTTGGGCATTTAGGCTCATGGTCTTCTCAAATGAATATACGTTCCTTTCACTAGTCTGAGTATGGCGGTTGCTTGCTAGCAGCTGGTGTAAATGGACTAGGTGTCACTATAAGCATTCATGCTCAAGGACTTTAGAAGAAGCCTCAGTGCCCTGTTGATCTCCATGGCAGAAAGGTGGCTATCTGCAAAGTAACAGGCCTTGTGCAGGTCATTAAATAGAGTCACAACTGTGTATTTCTTAAGACATCCAGAAAATGTTTGCCCTGAAGTCTGTTTCGATCATAAACCAAAAACAACTCAGAAGAAAGTTTCTTATACTTGGTACCATTGATGGTGGAATGTTTGGATATTTGGTCAAGTATAATGAGAAATGGCCTCTCTCTCTCTCTCCGTCCAAGCTCAGCATACACTAACTCAGGATGTATTTCTCTTTCACAATGGACTATGCTGGTTCCAAGTAGAGCACCTAGACAATACTTGGATAAGCAAGTATCTGAAACTAATAGCCTTTTAAAATTTGAGTGAAAAATCATAAGGTTGTCACCAGCAGAAACAGGTTCTAGTGATTCAATTCTGTTTTTCTTTCCACAATTTAAATTAGGGCAAGCCACTACATTTATTATTGCCAGTGATTGTCCTCAGCATATTTTTACAGGAGGACCTGAGGACCCAATAGTTGTCAATATTTGAGAAACAGCCGTGTGAAGCAAAATGCCACACCAGTAGCTGTCAATCTTAGGAGAGACACCCCAAGGCAATTGGCCAGTGATGTCTGCAACCAGATTCCCTGTGGTCACTGAATGGAAGCGAGCCTTCTTGGAACTCCCTGATCCAATGAAGATGACCCCACTCGCTTCTCACCTAGGCTCTTAGAACAAAGGAAGAGTAATGAAACTACACACTCTTCTTGGGCAAAATCCTGCTGCCTGACTTGATTTTTAAACATTGCTCAAACTATGACCTGAAACGATGCTTCTTAAAATGAATGATGGTATGAAATTGATATTAAATGATTATAAGAAGTTCAGAATAAAGTGAATTGTACTTAGTAGTTTCAACATGACCTTGTGTTTAACATAGCAACACTATATTCTGCCATCAGAGTTGGTACCCACAGCCCTGCCAATAGTTACAGCCCTGAATGTCTGCCACTGCATACTGTGAAGGGACATTTGGGTTGCTTACTAGCTCCAGTGAGACTGACTTTACTTACATTTAGAAATACTTTCTAGTAACACGAGCTGCTTGTCAACAAACTCAACCGACTGCTCTAAGGGACCTCTTTGCAGGAATAAGAGTGGCAGAGGTCTACTGTGTCTTCAGTGGCCCACAGAAGTACTGTACCTTTCTTACGGAGGGGACCACCCAAAAAGATTCTGACCAAATGCAACTCGAATCAGGGCCATGAGCCACTCCCTACAGAGATAAAAATATTTTTAAGGTGCAAACAAGCAAAGTTATAGACAAGTAGTGAATTTGGAAGGTCACTTCCACCATTCGTTACAGATAGGAATTTGGATAGTTGGATTAGCTAGATAGGCATCTGGAAGTTGCCCTCTGACTTTAAGAGGTAGCCTAGCTCAGCATAGATAGGTCAGTACTGGCAATCACTCACTCACTCAACTGGTACAAGTGTTTGTAGATGTGGGTGGATGTTAAGGGATCTGGTGCAAACGCTTTGATTCTTGGCAGGCCTTTTATAGACACTGTGGAGAAAGCCATGTGAGCCCCTCTGAGAAGAACCTCCGATACTGATGCAATCACCTGGGAGGAACATGTTCATGTTTAGTGTTCATTTCATGGTTTAAAAAAAGGAAAAAAATAAATAAATAAAGCCATGGACGGGGGTAAAGCGGAGCTTCACAACAAATACAAAGGCAGGGATGGGCCAGAAAGTATTTTAAGATATCTTTAAATATAAATTGAGCCCCAGAGGCAGAAAAGTCATTTACCCAACACTGGCACAATTCAAACATAGATCAAAACTCTAGTAACAAAAAGGGGCATTTTCAAATTGCATCTAAGATAAGAACATATTAAACAGAAGTTCCCATTGAAGTGAGCTTAGGAAGGGCATAATTTGATACCAAAAGTAAGTTTGAATAACAAATACAGAAAGCAGGATTGGCTAGTTGGAATTCCCCACCCCCAAAAAACGAGCAGAACGCCCTCCCCAAACAGCTTATGGAAGGGATGCAGGTAACAGAGTCAAATGAAAAATGGTTCCTGAATTTAAAGGTAGGATGCCCACTTCTTTCTCTCAAGAGGCAGATGGTCAGCTGAAAAATAAAAACACCGTATCAATAGGATGTTCCAGAGGAAAAATTGCAGCCACCTCTGTGCATGCAATAGCAAATATTATTTTTTTAACCCCAAACCAAAACAATCCACAAAACGAACAGAAGGCAGCATGGACTGCCCCGCTTTTAGGACCTGCTAATGGCTGAGGAGCCTAATGGGGCTGGTGAGAGTTGCCCATAGGACAGAGACCAGGGGTACCATGTGCTGTGGTTGCCCCTCAAGTGGGGTACATGCTCTCTTCGGCCCATGAGGTCTTAAATTAAGAGGTTCAAGAAAATGGTAGCTAAGCAAGAGGATTCCAGCCCAAGCCCCGGGGTTTGGGCCTAAGTTTTCTATTTCTGTCTTCTAATGAATATTATCGTTACTGTTTTTGGTAGTTGAAGTCACTTCGGTAGCCACAGAGGGCGGTGGTTTGTAAACAGACATTGACAGATACAAACAGCAGTGCAATATTTGACCCAGACTTTAAAGAACGGGAGGCGATGGTGGAAATGAGGTAACTCTTCCCCAACTCGTGTGAACAGACAGCTCCTGCTCTTCTAATGCTGTCCATTAAGAGAGAGTAGGGCTTGGCAACAGGATGGCTACATAAAGAAGAAGCTACAGAAGAAAAAAAAGAAAGGTTCAGATTCAAATTGATCCTTCAAGCCAAGAAAAAGAGCATTTCTCTACAACCAGCTGTGAAAGTAGCAGTGTGTCAGCTAAAGGACCAGGTCACCAAACATGGTTGGGGGTGGAGTGGGGTGTGGTAGCCATGGGGGCACCTGGGCCAAGGGAGGGCAGGACACCACCTCTGCTGGACACTGGGCATCATGGGTGCACTGGGCAGGCAGGGAAGGGAGGACGAGTATGCCGAGGTGTGAGCTGCGCTACACCCTCGTGTCTTTGGAGAACTGGGCCAACCAGACAGCAGCACTGAAGTCCCCCACACAAGGCAAGGAAGCAGGAGACAGCGGCCATCCCCATCTCTTTATGTGACGAAACAAGCACGTGTGTGCACACACAGGCATGTCAGGCAGGGACTGGAAAGAACTCACAAACGGGCACACAGAACAATGGTTGGGTAAAAATATATTTCCCCGCTTTAGGTCTTGGCACTAGTGATATATGCATAGGTCACCTGTCACCACACTATGTTAACAGACACCAAGTCGCTCAGCACGCTGCTGAGCCAACAGTTTCACACTTGTAGGAACGATATGCTGCTTCACATGGATACAATTGTTTTAGTTCTTAAAAAAAGACAAGTGTCTAACATGCAGCTTACATACATGACAGTCTGCATCAACACTGAGATTACACAACAGTTTAGAAAACATTGGTTATCCTCAAACAGCAAAAAGAGTATGACAGTTCTACAACTACAGTTTAAGGCATTATCATATTTTAAGATCAAGAAATAGATCAAAGTTCTAATGCTGTTCACAGCTTAATCTTCAATTTATTTTTTTTTTAAATTCCCTTCATACCTACATACAAACTAGACTCTGTAGGTCATAATTCAGCTAACAACTCCATGATAAATGTCCTGTGGCTAGAACTAGGACTTTTGGAAACTGACACCTGACAACTCCTGACACTTGTGGATGGCAAAGCCAAGGGATTCAAATGGATGGTTCTGGCAGGACCACACAGAGACAGTACGACGTGGGTGGGGGAAGCCTGAACACCGACTCCGCAGAACACTTAGCAGTATCTCAGGAAAGTGAGACAGCCACGCCTGTCCATTAGAGGCGCACAGGATGGAGAGGAAGCAAGAGATGCTGCTGGTGAGTTGCAAAGTAAAGGAGCAGGAAAACAAGAAACCCATGCCCGACGTCAGGTGGAAGAGCTCCCCTGGCCACGAGATGCCCTTTTGGACCAGTTAATATAGAGCCCAAGCTGGGAAGGCAGTCCTCAATTACCACTGGGTTCTCATGCCGGCCATTCTGTCACACCCCAACAGCAGTTACAGGGGAGCACAGTCCAGAAGAAGAAAAGATGCTCATTGTGCTTGGGGAGAAGAGCTACAGAGAGAGGCCAGCCAAAGCTGGGCAACAGAAAAAGATGTGGCCATTGGGCATTTAGCCGAAAGGAGTGGCCGTTACTAAGATCTTTCCAAAAGTATCAGAAAGGCAGCCTGGCAGAGACATCATTTTCTGGGTGTTTGTCCAGTGGACGGTGGAAATTTCTTTCCCCAGCTTTATCTCGTCACAACTGAAGGCCTTCTACATGCCCTCCATGGTGCTACACAGAGCAATGGCTGCAATTGGTAATCAGTCCCCTGCTTCCTCTGACATCGAGATGAAGCATAAATTGTGGGGCAAAATATAAATGTGACTGGTGTCAATGTATTTAGCTTAAAAAAAAAAAAAGGAGAGAGAAGAAGAAGAAAGAAAGAAAAGAAAAAGACTACCCAGACTGCTAAACCTCATCTGAAACAAAGATTTCAGAGTTCTTGCACCTGTACTTACATGCAGAGGCGAAAGCACGTCCGATTAGATTTGAGAGTACCGTTTATTCCGTGCAGAGCCAGGGACTACTGTGAAGAAAGGCATAGATACGGAAAGAAAAGAGCAGCAGTAACAAGCTCCAGGAGGCTTGGGAGTGGAGGTGGGAGAGAATCATTTCAGAAGCAATGCTTTTTGTTCGTTTAAGCTTTTTTAAGGATTCTCTTAGCTTTTTATTCCCTGACTCTCCGTAGAATTTATTTTACTGTGAAAAAAAATAATTCAATCAATAATCTTGGCATCAAAAAGTCAATTGGGTTTTTTTTTTTTTTCCTTCTTAGCTTATCTTAAAAAGCTTTTAGGGATTTGAGAATCAAATGCAAAGGGGTATTTTCTATTATGAGGCACAAAGAAAGAAAGAAAGAAAGACAATGCTCACACAAGCAGTGAAGAAGCGGGCGCAGCCACAGTTAGTCAGCGTGCCATTAGTACCTGCTGCTCCACAGCTAGCTGGGAAAATGGAAGCAAAGCCAGGGTCCATGTAGGAGCTCCTCCCTCCCCTGCCGAAGATGGCTGCTGCGGCTGCTCTGTGGCTTCTGGGCCACCCTGGCTTGCACCCCGGTGAAGCCAATGGCCTTGCTTTGCCTAATGAAGCCTAAGTCAGTTTATGAAAGGGCACTGCTTTTTTCTTGTGATTGGGAGATGAAGAAAAGGAAAGCCTAAAAACTTGGCCAGGATCAGACCAGGCTTGCTGGACAATTTTGTTTTAAAGTGGGAAATGCAGCGTGCTTTACCCCATTCACGTGTAACTGGTGACATTAGAGAGGAGATGTAAAGGCAAAGGACTGGGTCCATGAGAAACTTGAGAGAGGGGAAAGCTGGGGGGGTCTGGTTAGAAGGGGACAGCCATGCAGATGACAGGATGAGCAGCAGAAGGAAAAGGGGACAGGATAGACACGTGCCCTTCTCCCTTCTTGCACAGCAGGCAGGCAGGGCATGTCCTGATCCGGAGTCAGGTGGCCTAACTGATGGCCCAAGAGACAGAGCAGGCGGCCCTAATCACTGCACTGTGTTCGCCCCCTCCCCCCCTTAACCTGAGGACAGCCTTTCAGGTTTGTGCTACGGCAATGCAATGTAGAGCAGGTTTCCTATTTGAAGTATTTGGAGCAGTTTTCTCACTGCGCTTCATGAACATTTCTATGCGAAGGAGCCATACTCGGGAATCAGCCTCCAGGTCTCCCCTCAGCTGGCTTAAAGCAAATGCAGGTGTACAGGGAGGGGGTTGGGGAGGTGTGGGGACGATCCCCTCGCTCTAAGTGGGGATCCAACATCCTTAACAGCTAGGCCAAACTCTTTCAGGCGGTCTTTGAGATCTGGACCTGGGAAAGTGTCGTCAGGCGGAAACACCCTGGTGGAGGTGAGCATTCCCCAGCAGCTTTGGCCGGGCTTTGAAGTGGGCATTCAGACCCTAAGACAGCTCACAGGCTCAGACCAAATACCGGAGTGATTAAATGGAAAAAAAAAAAATCATACAGGTGAAAAGCCACCTATAGTGCCCGCTCACCAATCTGCCTCCTTTCCTGGCCACCTTTGGTTTGGGGCAAGTGAGAAGAGACAGTGAAGTGGGGGGAGGGGGCTGGCGAGCCTGAGACGAACAATCATGAGAATGCAAGTTGTTGTCATGGCTACTCAGGGTTTTAGTTCAGCTGCTGAGGTGGTGAGTTTTCACATCAGACGTACAGGTAGCATTTTACCCTGCTTTCCTTGGTCCAAAGCGACATACAAGTGACAGACATGCTTCCTGCTGCCACTTGGGACAGGCATACAAGGCAGATCATTGACTTTCCAGAAACAAAGTCCAGCCACATGCGCGTGTCTGCCGAGATCCCCTTGTTCTATGGGTCTCCACCACCTGACAACATTCAGCAAAGTGAGCTAGGAGTTACTGGTATCTGGGGAAGGGAGAGACAACGAAACCAAACAGGACGCGGATGACAGAGGTACGCTACTACTGCAAAAGCAGGTGAATGCGGGAGCGTCCTTGGCTTGCCAGGCCTTATGCGAAGCTTGCACTGCAAGTTAAAAAAACAAAACAAAAAAAGTTAGAAATGATAACGAAGTAAATGAAAGGGAAATCAGGAGCGCCAGCACCAGCATTCAGTGACGGCGAACGCTCATGCGATGATATGGGGACTGACAGAAATCAAAAGGGAAAAAAATCCAAGTAGGCTAGTCTACAGGAAAAGCAAAAGCAAACCCTGAATACTGCGCAGAGAACACAAGCTCAGTTCCCTTTTGCATGGAATTTACACTGGAAAGTGACTTCTTGAAACCAAGGTGGAAGGAGCCACTGTCTTGTTTGTTTTCTCACATAACGCAGAAATCATTATGGTCTGTGAGAAGTGGAGCTCACACTGGGAGCGAACAGAAACCTCGTCTTCTGCTTCCGGACTGTGGGAGGAGTCAGAGAATAAACGGACAGTAGGCGCCTTGTACAGATGACTTGGAGAAGAGACCTAAAGTAGCTTTGCAAACTGGAATCTAGTGGACAGAGGGCTACAGGGCTAGCTGGGCGGGGCTGAAAAAAGAACATGGTTAGAGCTACAGCAGTGCCATGAGCTTTTCCCCTCAGGACCACAGCCAGGCCAAACCCGGGCTCTGCACAGCTAATTTTAGGTAACACCAAAACATGCAACTTTATTACTTAGTGAAAACAAACCAATTTAAAAAAAAAAAAAAAAAAACAAGGTGAGTAGATAGATGGCTGTGTAAGGTACAGTCATTACATTCCAGTTAACATATGGCACTGACAGTTTGGGGGTTTTTTTGGGGGGAGGGTAGGAGGTGGTCAGATGCAACCCAGCGGATGCCTCCTGGCAACTGTGTAAATCGTTCTCAGGAGAGGGAGCAGGACACCTTCCACTAGAAAAACTTACCCTCAGGCAGTCCTACCACAGTAGTGGAGGAGCCCCACACGAGGAAAAGTGACTTGGTGGCCAGAGACAGACCCCACTAATGGCAGTGCCGGGGTTAGTTCTACTTTGTAACCTTAGGAGATGTTATATACTCTCATGCCACTTACAGCCAAGGAGAGGTACAAAGCCTTACCTATGTTAAAAACAGGAGTGTGTTGTTAGGATAGGAAAAAGGAGTTTAGGATTATTAGCAAGTGAATCAAGACTGGCAGAGGGGCACACGGCAGACGGAAGGGCGCCCCCTGCGGTCTTCTGCTCAGCACAGCCATTGCACCTGCTGCAGCTATGACCAGGAGGAAGTATCTTCCTCTTTCTGTTCAAAGAGATGCTCTGCTTGCCCTGGTTACTGTCTTTCTGTGGTCCTCTCTAGCCAAAACCTTCCACTGATAATAAAGGGAGTAGCTTTTTTATTTTTCTTTCTTTACTTTTTCCTTTTTTTTTTTTTCTTCTAACAATTCAGGCCTCCAACTAGCCTTTGCTTTCATTACACAAGCAAACGGTAAGAAACAAGAAGTGACACCAAAAAATACATGCCACTGCCAGTCACTCATCCTGGTAATTATCGCGAACCAGGTGTAACACCGTCAATAAGGAATGAGAAAGTATAAGCTGAAATAGACTTTAACACAGCCATCATGTAAACTTCAAAAGCACTGTACACTGGTAAAGACTAGATGGGAAAGGAATGGGGTCGCGGGTTCCAGGGTACGATGTCCTCTACCAACCAGAGGGTTCTCATGGGTACAATGATGATCAGTTCTTGGAACTTTTATTGCTAAAAGGTACATCCAGTATACATGAAGTATTCTTTTAACCTTGCTGGTCTTCTATAAACACTTTTAGTTCAAAACTTGTACTTGTACCCACTTTCGTGCTTCAGGGTAAGAAAGCCTACCCTTTGGGCTTCCTAAGCTATGAGTCAGCAGCCTGCCTCTCTCTCTCTCTCTCTCTCATCTCTCATGTACATATGAACAAAAGACACATTCTCTCTCTCTTATACACACACACACACACACACACACACACACACATGCACGCACATACACATACTTCTGTAGTTTTTCCCACATAAAGGATTTGCATCAGGGTTCAGTGCTGAACGGCTTTGACTGTGGCTTGCCATGTGGGGCACCACAATCAGTGTTAGAAGTTTCTGGCACACAGAGCAACACAGCACTGCATTGAACTAGAGCATGGAGGGAGTTGTTTCTTTCTGAATTAACCCACTCTAGCCAAAGCCCAGGCTGCTGGGCTACTTTGATGACTTGAAACTATACCAAACCTCGTTAAAGCCACACATTAGCTACATGGACTAGTTCTGTTAATTGCCTAGACCAGTTTCCTGCTCCTCAGTTCTCTAGACATGTCTCCTCCTGCCTCAGAGCTTGCAAAAGCAATGTGTATAGAGCATGACTCACTAGTGTTTCAATATCACTCTATAGTGCAAATGCCATCGCTCCTTAGGGGGCAAGTCCTGCACACGAGCTAGGACTAAGCGGCAGCAACACTGGGCTGGCTTGCCCACTCTCAGGCAGTCTCAGAGGGACTCAATCCTAGGAGCTACATTTTTCAAAGAAGGAAATTCCTTGCTTGCATCAGTCCCGCCATCTTTCTCGTTACCTAGCTGCCTGCTTTTCACCCAGCACCTTGGCGTCGAAGGACGAAGAACAAGAACCCAAAAGCGGGCTTGCAATGGGCCATGAGAAAATTTTCCAAGTGCTTCCTTGGCACCATACTCATCAAACCTGCAGCTACCTGGCCCCTCTGCTTTAAAGTGACTCAGTGGATATAGAGCTACAAGTCACAGAGGTTCCAAGAAGCACACCTCTCTGCTAGCTTCCGACTGCTGCTACTGGGGCGGCACAGGAAGTGCTGGCTTGAGAGCAGCATCTGGCCCTTTGGCACTTGAAATCAAGGCTGTATGGAAACTGTGTGGGGTGCAGGGGTGGCATGAGGGTAGCTAGAGCTGTGTTCAATGGGTGGGCATTTTGGTTGAATTTCACAATTTGATCATCCTCCAGAACAGTCTAGAATTTAAAGTTCAGTAGCCGGCTTGCCATACTGTCTAACAGAGAGGAGAACCCATGTGAATAACTGTGATTTTTAGAATGCTCTTTAACCAAGAGTCAAGAGAGAGCCTCCAGAGGCACCAAGAGAAAACCGCCTGTCTTCGGGTCTCCTAGCGCTGCTACAGAAGCTGCTACAGAAGCTCACAGGCTCCTCCAGTCCTGATTGTTTGGTCACCACAGTGACGTTTATAAATTAATCCTTTGTACCCTTTAAAAAAAAACCTCTAAAACCTCTGTCATCTTCCCTTGCCCTGCAGAGAAAAATACTTGCTTTTCTTTTTCTGGCGACAGACCAGGTCCCAGTCTGTACATAGGAAAGAGAGACATGCAAGAGGAAGAGATTGTCAGCGGGCCCCAGGATGCGGGCGACACCTGCTTACTTTTTCTTATCCTTGTCCTTCTTGGTTTGCTGGGACCCAGACTGCTGGGCCTGGGATTGCAAGAGCTGGGCTGCGGCCTTCTTCTTCTGGAAGTTGCTCACCTCCTCCTCAAGCTCCTTCTTCTTGTCTTCCACCTTTTTCTTCTCCTCTTGGTGTGTCCGCTTCAGGAGGTCAAACTTCTCGTGAAGCTGGGAGGGATAAAGGAATAAAATACTGAGTGACACAGGCTGTGTGAGCCTGGGCAAAATCGGAATGTGTGGCCTGTGGGCTGCTCTTGCTTCGTGGGGGTTTGAATAGCAATGGTCCCCTAGGCTCATACACTCTAATGCTTCGTCATCCCAGAGTGGCACTATTGGAAAAGGATTAGGAGGTGTGTCCTTGTTGAAGGAAGCGTGTCCCTGGGAGGGCTTTCCAGGCCCTGTGGCTCTCTTCCAGCCCGCAGATCCGGATGCAGAACTCTCAGCTACCTCTCCAGTACCATGTCTGCCCGCATGCTGCCATGCTCCCCACCACGAGGACAATGGACTAAACCACCGAAACTGTAAGCCAGCCCCCAATAAAATCTTTCTCATAGAAGAGTTGCCACCGCACAGTGACTAAAGTGACTAAGTCACTGCCTGAAGTATCTGGGTGGCTTCTGGAGGAGCAGGCGAGGATGCTGAGTCCTGAGCATTTCTGTCACTTGAGCTCCTCAGGGCTGAACACCCTGTGAGCACTCTTTGTGATAAGGGACTTATTTAATTATTTGTTATTATTATAGGTATATTGAGACAAGGTTTCTCTATGCAGCCCTGTCTATCGTGAAACTATGTAGACCGGGCTGGCCTCAAACTCAGAGATCTGTGTGCCTCTGCCTCCTGAGTGCCAGGACAAACAGCATACACTATTATACTCAGAAAAAAGGGTACATTCATTTTGAAAGCATAAAGATGACCAGCAAAGTGGCTTAGTGGATAAAGGTACTTGCTGCTAAGCCTGACCTGAGTTTGATCTCTGGAACCTACATAGTAGGAGAAAGCTGATTTCTGCAAGTTGTCTTCTGACCTACACACACGCACACAATTTTAAATATTGTTATTTTGTTAAGCATGAAGAAGGTAACAATTAACCATAATCTTAATAACAGCATCATAACAGGCAAAGGTGGGTTCTTGTTTCTTGGCCTTAAGTCACAACAGTGCTCACACACATATGTCATTCCCTCTCTTTCCATGCATACACACATACATGTTTTAGCTATGTACACTAACAGTTTAAAGAATACGATGAATAACGTTTAGCTTTTGACAAATAGATAGATAGATAGATAGATAGATAGATAGATAGATAGATAGATAGGTAGGTAGATAGATAAATCCAGAGTCATGGGCTGGGCCACAGCTCAGTGGCAAAAGGTCTACGATGCAAGTATGGAGCTCTGGCGTCATCTTCAGAACCAAACAACAAACACAGCCAGAAACAAAAGCAGGAGTGGGGATGGGAGCGGGGGTGGGGTGTTACCAAATTCTGAATCTTAGGTCATCATCCCCTTGGTTAAGGTCAGCTAATAACGTTCAATTTTTCTTTCTCTGCAGCAAAACCATTTTAAGCGCTTAGGTGCGTAAATGGCCTAAATTTCACTAGCTTCTTAGAAACGATTTATTTATTTCTAATGTGTATATGTGTTTTGCCTCCATGAGTGTCTGGGCAACACCGTGTCTGGGACCCATGGGGAGCAGACGAGGGCACTGAATCTCCTGAAACTAGAGTTACAGACAGTTATTTGTGGGTGCTGGGAACTGAAGACCAATCCTCAGAAAGAGCAGCCAGTGCTCTTAACCACCGAGCCCTCTCTGCAGCCCTAAGTTTCACTAGTCTTTAAAAAAATAAATAAATAAAATAAAATAAAATAAAATAAAATAAAATAAAATAAAATAAAATATAAACATCATTTCAAAGAGTAAAACCTGTATTAGCAGTCACATTGCCACATCCCCAGTCCACTCTGCCTGGATTGGGGAACCAGGCAGAGTCAGAGCTTGCTATAGCAGGAAATATGCTGGGATGGGAGCAGTGGGCACAAGCATGGGGTGTCGTTGAGACCAAAATGCAAAGCACTCCCGCTATTTAGCTTGCTTAGTTGGCTGAACCCCGAATCTCACATTTGAGGATTTATAAACTGAGGAAACCCAAAGCTGAAAAGACATCATGATCAGAGCTAGAGACCCAAGATCTGGCTTTAGCCTCGTTGACTGCAAAAACCACTCAACTTTATGATCCTCAGTTTGCCATCTGCTAAACAGGGACAAGAATATCTAGCCAGTATTCCTGGCCTGTTGGGGAGGCTGTTCCTGTGATCAGGGGAAGGGGATCCGCTTTGTACCAGTGTGAAGTCTCATTAAGTGCAACATACTGATAAAATGCCAGTTCCGGCTCCTAAGGGACAGCCTGCTCACCTCCTTCTCCGCCTCCTTAAGCTCCGCCTCTTTCTCCTTCACTCTCATGACAAACATCTGCCTCATCTCCTCCTCTTTCTTCTGCAGCTCTCCCAGGAATTCATTCCTTTTGGCTTCATACGTCTCCTGAAGACTATTAGGCATCCGTAGAGCGAGAGAGAACATAAGACAGACAGCATCATGTAGCATTATTTCAGTTCATGCCATTTCCCCTTCTCTCGCTCCCAAAGAACACTAAACACACCAAAAGTTCAAATAAAAAGAGGTTTATTCTTATTTACGTTGACATCGCAGAGACAAATATGTCCAAAAGCGTAATGCAGTGGCAAAGGCCTGAAGCTACCAGCCAGGTTTCTTGCACACACTGGTGGGCCTAGTTCCATAGGTGAAATGACAGAATTGCAGCTGCACAGTGTAAGGCCAGAATTCTGGCCTCACCAACTTACTGACCTTGGTAGGTAGGCGCAACTTTGGTCTCCTGCACAGGGGTTTCAGACACTCACCTCCATGGATGGAACTCCAAGTGAGTTAGGAGGAACTTGGGAAAACCATTTGATATACCAGCAGTGCTTAATAACGGCTCCCCCTTCCTCCACTTGACCCCCTTTAGCCTCCAATGGGAAAGACAAACTTAGTGAGAAGCACTCTTCTAAAGGTAGGGCGGGAAGCCGCCACATCTCAAACCACATTATGATTTCAAGTGGTGTGGGGGAGTCTTAATTCCGTTTTGAATCCTGGACTCTTCCCTTTTGCAGAACTCAGAGCCTGAGTTTCATACTGAGTGTCATGACTCAACTACACCTCTAAGTCAGAACAAAGACCTTTACAGAGCAAGTGCCTTTGGCAGCACAAAGGAGCCCCTCTCACACACACAGACACACACCTCATGGACTACAAAGAAAAAGTAGCTAGTGTTTTCTCCGCTCTCCCTTTGCAGTTGGTCTACAACAGCTGAATGGTTGGGAACAGAGCCTTCAGGTAGAGGCCACCTTTAATTCAGACCAAATTTCCAGGGCATACTACAGACCAGATAGCAACTCTGGATGCTCCCAGGCACTCTGTAGTGCCATTCACACCTGTCCAGTCAGGTGGGGGAACACAGCAACGAACAGACAGACACACTCCGAATGAACACTGCAGCGAGGACAGGAAGGGCACACTTCTAGCAGCTCAGGGAAAATAAGATCTGCCCTAATGCTGCCAACCATCTCTGCTGATAAACAATCAAGCATTTTGAGTTTCAGAAGTTCTATTTTATGGGACAAAAACAAGTTAGAGATATTAGTATTGGCTAATCCCAATAGCAATGTTCAGATTTCAGTTTTAAGAGCTATACTCACTGAGACCTAGGACTATATCAACAGTTGACCTTTAACACGACTTCACCAGCTTGGAGTAAATAAACTCTTTGTTACCTTTATCTGCGTATCAGACTGGCACAAGGCAGAGGGTAACCTGGCCTTATTACAAAATCTTATAGAAAACTCAGCTTCCACTCGGAATAATGAATGGACCACTCCTGTCAAGCAATGACCCTTGTACGGAAACAACACTCAGCTTGTGTTCTGAGATCATGATCTGGTTTTAGAAGATCTTCAAAGGTTGTGGAGCCAAAACAGCTGCACGTCCCTGCAGGGGGGGATTTGTCATACACGGTGGACCCACCCTGGCACCACACCAGGGCCACATGACCACATCTCAGTGTACTTTTCTAAATACAGATGTGCTACTAGCTCCACGCCTGGGAACAGGGATCCTGAACATCTGGCCACAGCCAAACAGTCTGCTTCGGAATGTCTTCAAGGTGATGGCCTGTAACCAGTCTAATGGCCACTGCTTGTCTTCAGTAAAAGGCACCTATCCACTTGATTTTGTAAGTGGCTCCCACAGGCCCCAGGAGTATCCACAGTTGCTATCTATTACCTTGGGGCCCTCAGGTCTGGTTGGGCATGAACTCTGTGAGGTAACTCAGAACAGTCAGGTGGCGAGAAAGCTTTTAGGATGCCTCTGCTTCATCCCTTCTCAAGCATAGCCTAACCTGAGCTCTAGTTTCTGAACCTACTTTTAAACTGTGGATCATGACCCAATCCTGAGTTTTTTGTTTATTTGTTTCTTTGTTTAGTTGGTTTGGTTTGGTTTTTTGAGACAGGATTTCTCTGTGTAGCCCTGGCCATACTGGACCTCACTCTGTGGACCAGACTGGCCTTGAATTCAGAGTCCCACCTGCCTCTGCTTCCTGAGTGCTGGGATTAAAACTATACATCACCACACCCAGTCAATCAGGTTTTAACCAGTGTTTCAAAGACAAGGTTTAAGAGGCCTGTATTAGAAAAGAGAGTCGGCACTCTGACTAAACTATGGACACTGGATCATACTGCAAAGTGTTTTATATGTGGAAAGTTCAATCTAAACTTGGAGTGCCTGTCCTAGAGAAAAGAAAAAGCTGAGGGCCAGGCTGGCTACAGGTAAGAATAGTCCCAGCCTTGAGTCTGATAAATGTTGATATCCAGGGAGAAAGGATGAAAAGGGGCTCAACAAATGCCGCTCAGTTGTATCTCTGTATTCTAGGATGTGAACCAGCTTTTGAAGTCTAACACAGGAAACAGAGTAACTGATGAGACTCCAAAGCCTTAACCCAAAGACTCAAGACTGCTATAAGTCACTTATAAATAGTTCAGAATAACACAGAATCATATTCCCCACACACCTCTGCCAACTGAGCCATGAACCAGAAACACCATAAATCCCAACTAATACCTCCAGGCATGGACTCCACCTAGGTCAGAAGAAATCACCTTTATCCATCCATGGGCACTGCAGTAATGGCACCCCTGGCATTTTCCAGCTTACTTTAAACCGCAACCATTGACTCCCTTTGCTAAGTGAGATACTGCAATCATTTCACAAGGGTTTCAGCTGGTCTGGATGATCTAAATTCCCACAGGATAAATTTTCTCCCTGTCTGACTCTCCTGGAACCACGTGATGGAAGGTATGCCAGGGTCTGCTCATTGCCACCAGGACATCCGCAGCACTGTATAGACGTGAATGCATTAATCCTTGTAATAAGGCAATAGAGCCGACACTGCCCAATCCCCGTCCTATAGATGGAGGAGTGTGGACACAGCGGCAGTCGTTTGCTTTGGTTGTACCATGAAGACATGAAGGGTTGAACCTAGGCCGCTCAGAGACGGGAACTCTACCTCCTTTCCACTTGGCTGGTGAGCCAAGGCCTGTACACTCCTCTAAAAACAGGCCTGAGGGCTTTCTGAATCCTGAGAGAAGTATTCTGCAAGCCAGAGAGAAGCTGCCATTTGGAGAGGAGGAGTAAACAATTTGGACAAGGGATATATGTCACAAAGGGAAATGGTGTCTCAGGAGAGAAGCTCAGGGACACAGGACTAGTCCCCATGGTGACCTCTGTCCCTCTAACTTACCCTGATATGAGAGGGGTTGGGGGAAGAAACAGGTGCTCTGATTGGGGGAACTGAGTTCCTAGGCTACACACACACACACACACACACACACACACACAGAGGCAAATGGGAAAGGTGGGCACAAGAAAGAGTGGCTGGCGCCCAGGGGTCCAAGTACTCATCTGGAGGACAAGAACAGAACATGTCTAAATCTAGATGGGGTCAAGGACAATACCAGGGCCACAGGCAAGCCCGGCTGCTCGAATACTGCCTGGTACCGTGCACCCCCACTCCCTGTTGTATCACACTGGCTCCCAGTGGCTTGCACTGTGAGAATCGGTGGGCCAGCACACGTGCATTGGAAGGCCAGGGCCCGCACCAAAAATGGGACTAACTTTACTGCACAGCCTCACAGGAGCCCTCTGCTGGAAGAACTTGAAAGAACATCCAACCTTACACTCAGTTCACCTGGGAGAGGAATTCCCAAACACACCGTGGAGTGTTTTCATGTTGAGTGGCCTGAGCTACATTTAAAGGTTAGTCATGAGTTGTGTGTAAGGTTTTCACTTCAACTAAGTAATTGTTTGCTGTGAAAGAAACAGCACAGAATTACTAAACAAAGACAGTGTGATAGCTCTGATGCTGTTGTAGTTCTTTATCTGTTGGTTTGTTTTGTCTTGTTTGTTTTTTTTCTAGTAAGGCAGCTAGAGATCACCCCAACAGAAGCATCTCAATTTGCCTGAGAAGGTCAGACCTGTGGCACACACCTTTAGTCCCAGCCCTGGGAAGGCAGAGGAAGGTGGATCTCTGTGAGTTCGAGCCTAGCCCGGTCTATTTGGCAAGTTAGAGGCCAGTCAGTCAGGATTACACAGTGGAATGATGCTTAGAGAAAAAAGCCTGCAAATATCCTGGCTTGAAAGGCACACACTCGGAAGCTGGCCGGTTACTGGGTGTGTGAGGGCACTGAGAACATCAAAGGTTGACAGTGGAAGAAGGGAAAAACAGAGCATCTAGGAATGGCACTGTCAAAGGCAACAGGGGTTTCCGTCTGTCTTTCACTCTGCTTCCCTTGTTAGAGGGTCGCCCACCTCCTCTCCACCTTCAGTACTGTCCCGAGGGAGACGCTGAGCTCCTAGAGCAGTTGCCAAGAAAGGAATGCCACACTCACTTCACACCGTACCACTGCCAGGCCCCGAAATGATCGTTCCCCCGGCAAGAGAGACATCTAAGCGAAGTGGGTGACTATACAAAGAGGAACCATCTCCATTTTAAGTGGAAAACCTGTCTTAGTTACCGAGGTAATGGAATGAAAATTCTATTAAATTTTTGTTTGTTTGTTTTTTCAAGATGGGGTTTCTCTATCTAACAGCCCTGGCTGTCCTAGAACTCACTCTGTAGACCAGGCTGGCCTTGAACTCACACAGATCTACCTACCTCTGCCTCCCAAGTGCTGGATTAAAAGCATGAGGCACCACCGCCTGGCCATGAATTTATTTTTTTAAAGCTCTATTTTTACCTAATTTTTTTTTTTTTTTTAAAACACAGGCCTTGGTAATAATGTATAGGTATAAACATTTTCCCATTTCAACATCAAAAGAGAAGTTGAGGGCCTGTACAAATGGGAAGAGGGGAACATGACCATAGCTCCAGTGTCATCTCCGGCCAGTTCTGAAGCCCGGAAGATGATGTGCCCTGAGTAGCTGACCTGTTAAAAGTCCTGCTGGACCTAGCTTGTAGGCCTTTACCCTGGGCTTGTAGGAGTTGCCTCAATAAAAATGCCAGCAACAGCCAGCAGGGGGCCTGCCGGCTTGCCTGCATAGGCAGGAATAGCCACAACCCTGGCCATCCTGGTGAAAGGGCTGGCCTTTTTGATGAAAGGCAAGCAGGCCACCTGGCCCTTCCTGGTAGTAGTAGGTGTGGGTAGCATCCAAAGCCCTCAAATCCCAGAACTTAAAAGAGTGCAGGTATGGAATGGTTCTTAACACGAGAGGCAAATCACCTCTAACAATGTTAACCTGCAAGGAATCCAGACTATGACCTAGTCTGCGCATTGCCCAAAAGACAAAGTTAGCCCTCTCCTTTCTGTTTTTGTTAGTAAGGCTTTGTTGGCTAGAACACAGACATGCCCATTCAGTTACGTTATGGTCTCAGCTGCTTCCCATGGAGATGAACAGAACTGAATAGCTGTGAGGAGATCTGAGGAGACAGCAATGTACAACTGAACCAGAAAAGGAAGTCCTCTTGCTAAGTCTAATCTGTTCCTTGATCTGGAGCAGATAAGGACATGAGTAGTAGCAAAGTCAAGACTCGATCTCAGGTTCCTGAGGCACACTGCTCTGCAACACTGTCTGGTCCTGGCCAACGCAGCAACTTTGCAGGAGTTTCATTGTTCCACTTTTGTGCATGGGAACAAATACTCTCTATGAAAACTTTTTATCTTTTTTCATCACACTTAACCCTTGGTTTTATGGGGTTATCTTCTGATAGATACTTTGCAAGCACAGAAGGATTTGCTACACCCGCCTTCACCGAGCCACTTAGTAACTGGTTGACGATAGTTTCACAAGCCTGCCAGCCTTGGATTAAGTGATACAAACTTGGTTAGAAGTTACCTTCTTGGCTGTATGTCCCTTCTGTGAGGTTTGCATTTGTTCTCACAGGTCACAGACTCGCTAATGGGAGTGCACAGTTGCACTGTAAGGGGGACTAGGCCAGAAAGGACTGAACTTTCTCCAAAGGATTCCAAGAGAGAAGTCTTCCACCAGAGGGCTGCTCTGACCCTGGAGATGATTGCTTCCCGGAGCCCTGACAGCCTTGGGTTCCTTGGCCAGCCATCAGTTCTATGGCTTGTAGATTTCAAAGTTTAACCTAGGGATAGCCACAAAAGGCGGAAACCAGGTTGTTCAAAGGCACTGTGGCTTTCATCAGAGAAGGCTCAGATTCCAGACAAACCTCACACTAGCTCCACTGAGATCACTGATAAGAAACTTCTGGTGCTCAAACTGGACAGTCCCTTCCTCTACCAGCAGGTGGCGACCTGGCCTTGAACCTCACCTTCCACAGTGAACAACACTATCCCTCCATTCAACCCAAACTTTCTCCACCACAGGGGCCTTGGCTGGAAGGTGGGCAGTTGCTAAGGTGCTAAGCTACCTTCTTGCAAAGTTCTCCTAAAATTTGTTTTATGTGCACAGATATTTCGCCTGAATGATATCTATGCTCCACACATGTGCCTGGTGGCCAAAGGGGCCAGAAGAGAATGTCACAACCCTTGGAATGAAGCTGAAGACAACAGCCATGAGGCACTATGTGGGTGCTTAGAATCAAACCCAGGTCCTCTGCCAGAGCAGCCAGTGCTCTCACCTGCTGAGCCACCATCCCCAGCTGCAACTACCTTTTCTGCCTTCCACCTTTGGCATGTCCATCCGTTTGTGATGTAGGAAGTATATAAATTTGCTAAGCTTTTTCCTTTCCTACCCTCTGTCAGAATTGCACACCAGTGTGAGATGACAAAGGAACCTGAGGGCTGGAGAGAACTCAGTGGTTAAGCCCCTGATTGCTCTGCCGGGGGACCCAAGTTTGGCTCCCACATTAGGCGGCTCTCCTGTAATTCTAACACCAAGGAGTCCCGACACCCTCTTCTGGCCTCTGTGGGCATATATGTGCATGCATGAGTGTGTGCACATGCCAGAACACACAGATTCACACACATACACACACATTCACACGACAGCACATGCATGCCCAAGCTACACACATGCACACGCACACACAGAAAAACAGACAAAGCTAAGAGACTTAGGAAGTTAAATCGGTTTTGCACAAATGAATGGGGGTAAATCTTAGCCAGCAGCTGCATCCTGTCAGGGTGTGGGCCAGGCCCTGGACACACAAACATAAGCAGGAGTTAGGGCTAAGGGGCCACAGAGGCAAAGATCCAGAAGGGCAAGCTCCTTTCCCTAGGACTCGAGGCAGGCTGCTCGCACTTTTGGTGCTGTGAACGCCAGCACCTGTGGATGTGGGCAGCCAGAACATCTACCACATCACTTAGCTGAGATAACCATCCCAGACCTGACAGTTTGCCCCATTCTTCTCCCTTCACCAAGCTACTGAGGTACCAAAGCCTCAGCCCCACAACTCTGCCTGTGGTGCACTGACTGATCCACCACCCAGATGCCCGTCTGCTGCGCATGCTCATACCTGAAGGGCTTGCTGTCGGGGTCAGTGTCCTTGAAGCCCATCTCCTCGAGCTTACAGCGCCGATACAACTCGTAGTGGCGAGTGTGCGTCTGCTCTCGCAAGTCTTCCATGTTCACTCGGATCAGCATTTCCCTCAGCTTCACAAAGTCACAGTGGTTTTCGTTCTCAACTACCGGAAGAGAAGCAAAGGAGAGGGGGGCCGTCAGCAGTGAGGCCACAGAGAGCCAAACAACGCTCTGGAGCAGGTGTCATTGTCCCTCTTGAGATCGGAGGCCTTGAAGGCAGAGCGGACGCCTTGCTGGCTCCTCCCTCCACTCCTAAGGGAGCACTGACTGTGATGGTGGAAATAGATCGCTGAGGGAGGAGCTCTACAAACCTCTTCCTCATCTTCCAACCAATCTGCCTAGAAAATTGTGACTCTTCTCTGCAGAGGCAGAAGTCTGGGCTTGGGATGCCACCTGTGGGCCCAACAGGGACCTAACATCTGGTTCCAGAGTCAGGCCCGTAACCACCACTCCATACTGTTCCAACCCCGCAGGGCAGTGTTTAAATAGCACCATTCTTCCTCATCTCCAGATCTGCTGAAATAACATTTCCTTGGAAAACAGCTTTCCCAGGGCTGGGGAAGAAACAAGTGCCCTCTTGTTGGAAGACTTTTTCGTTCTTCCAGCTCTCGGATGCTCTGCTGAT
Source organism: Psammomys obesus (assembly GCF_907164565.1). Lineage (NCBI taxonomy): Eukaryota > Metazoa > Chordata > Mammalia > Rodentia > Muridae > Psammomys > Psammomys obesus. The sequence continues at coordinate 162,011 of NW_026585690.1, forward strand.
GTGACCGGCCCACACTCCTTGTGGTGAGAGAGCCCTTTCCTCTTCTAGGAGTTTTTATTAATTTCCTTAAAGAACCTGACATCTTCAAGGGCTGAACATTTCTCCCTCACACCCACGGTGGCTGAGCACGCGCAGAGGCGAGCTGTGGTGGAGATAGGGGAGAGCATGGGATGGAACAAGACAACACACACAGCCCTATGTACTCCCACGCGCCCCATGTTGATAAACGACACAGGGAGGAAAGAAATGGGGCCATCGTTTCTTCATCATGGCACCCACCAACCTAAGAGTCCCTTTCCTGTGACAAGACATACCCTGCACCACACCCCAGGGGTACTGCCTGGCCTTGGCCATCTTGTTGCCAATCTTCACCTCTTCGGTGCTGCCAACCACTGCAAATGGGAGATGGACCTGCCAAGATGGAGAACAGATAAACCGTTATCTTCCACAGCTCCGGTCACAGCCCCTGACCCCATCACTCTCCCAATCAGAGACCCGCTGTGTCCATCGGGCACTTAAAACATGGCTTGCAGAGGACAGGAGAGATGACTCGGTTGTTAAGAGCACTGGCTGCTCTTCCAGGGAACTGAGGTTCAATTCCCAGCACGCCCATGGCGGTGGGTCACTGTCATCTGTAACTCCAGGTCCAGAAGATCTGACGCCCTCTTCTGGCCTCTGTGGGCACTGCATGCACACGGTACATAGACACACATGCAGACAAAACACCCAGACACATAAAAAAATAAATAAATAAGTAAACCTTTAAAAATATATATGGCTTGTGGGATCAAGATGCTCACTTTTAAATTTCATTTTCTTTTAATTGATTCACATTTAAATTTAAAAATGAAAGCAATGCAAAAAATATCTTCCCATTAAATATTAAATGTATTGATTGATAGAAGTTTGCATTTTCATTTAGCTTTGAGATCAAATCAAATCTTCAAAACAAAGAGAACAGAGCCAGGCATGGTGGTGCACACCTTTAATCCAGCACTCAGAGAGGCAGAGGCAGGTGGATCACTGTGAGTTCAAGGCCAGCCTGGTCTACCAAGTGAGTCCAAGGCAGCCAAGGCTGCACAGAGAAAGCCTGTCTAGGCTGCCAGAGAAAGCCTGTCTTGAAAAAAAAAAACAAAACAAAAAACAAACCAAAAAAAAAGATCCCTTAGCCCAGCTCAGTGGCACACACCTGTAATCCCAGCAGAGGCAGGCAGATCCGTGAGAGTTTGAGGCCAGCCTGGTCTACAAAAGGAGTAGAGAAACCATCTTGAAAAACCAAAAAAAAAAAAAAAAAAAGGGGGGGGGGGAAAAAAAAGAAACAGTTTTATGAAGGTAATACAAAATCTTAAAAAAAAAAACTTTATCGTAGGTAACTGTCTTCGTATTGAAAGACTCTAAAGTGTGTTAGGAATAACGGATACCTAGATCTACCTCTTGACTATAATTTCATGACACGACGCAGATCAGTTGTTTCTGGTGACTGTGAAATCCAACTTGAGGTTGGGGTCATTAGAAGTATACACTGGGTTCCACAGGCCTGCCCCGGAAGCATCACATTGGTGAGGTGTAAGTGGACTAGCTTGCACTGTGTTTCTATAGAATGCGGCTGTTTATTTCCTGGCTTGGCAGTGCTGGAGAGGGACCCAAGGCCTTGTGCAAGCTAGGAGAGAACTGACTGCTGAACTGAGCTCCCAGCTCCAGAATTACTTGAGATGGCTCATCAACGCACAGATTTCCTGTCAGAAGAGTGCTTAAGCCCCAAATGCTGCCTCGAGCCTTGCCCTAGAGCTTAGCTTGAGCAGAGATGGTCTGGTGTCCAAGACAATGGACTCTTCCATACTGAGCTATCTGGTAGTTATGATGACATCCTGAGTGTGCAGGAGAAAATAACTGCTTTCTATCAGCACACAGTGAGGAGATCTTCAGAGCTGCTCTGCGAACTAGTGTTTCTGGTCCCCTCTCCACTGTTGAGAAGAGAGAAATGTTTTCAAGGTAAACCTTCCTCCACACAGAACCTGCCAGAATCCAGAGCTCAGGCTGCACATACGGCATTCTGTGTGATGGACGAGATATTTGCGTTTTTCCTAGTCCACACGACTCTGACCAACAGTTACAAAGGATAGCACCGCTCTGACTGAGGACCAGACCTCTGCTCCCAGAGTGCACCACTCTGACTGAGGACCAGAGTTCTGTTGCCCACACTCATGTTTTTGGGGAACTCAAACCACTTCAGATCTGGAGCCCCTGGCCTCCCATGTACATACTCACATAAACGCACATACTCATACACAAAATTAAAACTAATTCTGTTTAGTTTCGTTTTGAGACAGGATATGACTATATAGCTGGCCTGAAATTTGCTATTTAGATCAGACTGTCTTCAAATTCATAGAGATCTGCCTGCCTCTGCCTCCTAAATGCTGGAATTAAAAGGCGTGTGCCAACCGCCCTCAGCTAAAAATAAAATGGATCTTTAAAATTTTCCTAATCTATCTGACACTACGGCCAAGTCTAGATTTAATCTCCTGATTAAGAGGAGTATCCATGACAACAGAGAAAGCGGCTGGACCAAAAGCCAAGGGGCAGAGCCCCTCCTGGTGTGCTTGGTGACTCCTTGTGCACACACTCCAGACTGAGATGGTATCAACAACATCCAGCCATGGTTTCTTGGCCAAACTGATCAGGGTAGACACAAACATCAAACTATCACATGGGCAGGTCCTTAGGTGCTTCTAACATGATCTGTGACATCAAAGTAGTAGGGGCCTGTACATGGATATAAACAGGTCAAAAGGGAGAGGGGCGGACAGTAAAGGAGGGGAAGAAACAAAGTGTACCACGATCCTAGATATAAATGAGTGTGTGTGTGCATGGGACAGGAAGGCAGAAGCGGGTCTGTTTGGGGGAAGCAAGAAAAATGCCAAGTTGGCACCATGTTCAACATGGCTTGGCATCTTGTCCTAACAGGGCCAACGAGAGAATTAAAGGAAGGACAGACACACACATAGAAAAGTGGGATCAGGTCGGCTGTATGCACTGATGGACCCAAACCTACGACTGCACAACAGCTGGAACCTCTGCGAGCTGACTGTGTCCAGCACCGGGAGGGGGCTAGCTCATCTCGGTAAGAGGTCTGTGTGGGTGAGCAGCGAACATCACAGAAGAAACTGCCGTCGATAGTTTTTGCACACGCTAGTCAGTCATTGGTGTACACTCATATTTGTTCATGCAGTCAACATTCACACTGGGAGTAGAGAAAGGCTTTGTCGCCCTTCTGAGCCTCGAGGTGGTGTGTGTGTGTGTTTGCGCGTGTGTCAACAGCATTGCCATCTCCAAGGATCTGAGGCACCGGTCTTTGACAGTGGCCCCTGTCAAACAATACACATTCCCACAGGACTTCAAAAGCTCCTTACACACAGTCAGGGCTTCCTCGGCTCCCCACAGTAGGGGTTAGTATGAGCAAAGTAAAATGATAGAGATTTTTGGAAACAATTATTTTGTATCCTAAAAACTAATTTTAAAAATACTTATAACTCCCCAAAATAGGTAAATTAATTATGCTTGGTCAAAGAGGCAACTGATCTCTGCATGATTTATGCCTATGATCCTGGCACTCAGGAAGCTGAGGCAAGAGGCTGAAGAGTTAAGAGCCAGCCTTGAGTTTGAGGCCAGTTTGGGCAAGATGAGACCTGGCCATGAGAACAATGAAAGGACCATTGAGACAGTTCACTTATCTCTCTGCTGTGGATAGTATACCCTCAGGTTTTGGTTTACTGTCTGATTCAGGAAAGTCCAGTGAAACAGCACAGAGGGGAAGGCAGCTCTGAGGCAAATGGCAGGCAGGCAGCCAGCCAGCCATATTTCTGCCAACGGCAGAGTCAGGGTTCTCCTTTCTTTGAGCGGCTTTGTATAAGGTCCCGTACTCTTATCACCTTCCTAGAAGACTCCCCCATTGAAGTCAGAGTGGGCAGAAGGCTGAAATAACCCTGCCTAATTTTCCCACGTGACAGTGAGGGAAACTGAGGCACCAGCTAGTTAAATGGCTCGCAGCAACAACAGAGCTGGAGTCAGTGCAGCTGGACCTCAGCGCAGGCTTTGCCAGGCCCTCTGCAGAGCTACCACTATACCAGCTCTGCGGAAGGCCTCCCTCTTGGCCCATTTGACTGGCAACTTACACTCATGGTCGCGTTAATCTCGGCCACGGTTTCCTCGTCTGTGGGGAACTGATAGATCTGGACTCCGTTGCTCACTAGTTCACTCATAATCTTACTCTTGAATTTGTGCAGTTCGTTCTTGGCGATGGTGTCAGCTTTTGCAATTATTGGAATGATGTTCACCTGCAAGGGAAGCACGTCCATGCTCATGCAATCCCGAGAGAAGAGAACAATGAGAAAGGGCGGCAATTAAGCGAAGGCTACAGGGCAACACTGTAGGGTGCGGGCCATGCTGGCCATCAGACTTCCTTCCACGTGTGAGGTTCAGCCGCAGAAGCAGCTCAGCTCCCCGCCCCCCACCGAACGCAGACGTCCTCACATCCCACATGCTTATTCGTAATTTCCTCTCCTGCACCACCTCTCTTTACAGAGTAAAAGGAAGTGCTTTTACCCCCGTGACAAATAGTGACAGCAAGGAAGTGAGTCGGCTCTTTGGAAAAACAGTCGCTCCTTCCAGGAGCTTGATTTTTTCACGCCCATGAAGCAAGGCATTATCAGTGCTAGGCAGCATCCTCTTTTTTCTCTTCTGATGACCTGAACATTTCTCGCAGAGGTTCAAGTATCAAGACAAAAATTAAAAATAAAATAAAATAAAAATAACAAAGGCAATAATAATAATTTTAAATTACCTGTTTTTAAATTTTTCAAACTTAAGAGTTAATTCTTTTGAAGATCATTTTTTTTATCAAATGACATTCTCATCTCACAAAAAGGTCCAGTATCAAAAGCAAGGCTCACCTTGAGCAACGTGACACACACATAATTTTAGCACTAAGGAGGGAGGGTGAGGAGGCCATGCTGTGCTATACAGAGAGTCTGAGGCTGGCATGGGCTACATGAGACCCTCGCTCAAAAACAGCATGGCTCACTTTCAGGGTGTAATTACAAAAAAGGGGCGGCATTAATGGTAGACATGCTGGAATAAGAGCTCTGGACACCTGAGAACATAGGAGCAACCCTTAGCCCTGTCCAAAGGACACAGTTTGCTTTTCTTCTTTTAAATATATTTTTTAAAGATTTACTTGTTTGCTTTATGTATATGAGTTATACTGTCTTCGTGCACACCAGAAGAGGGCACCAGATCACATCACAGATGGCTGCGAGCCACCATGTGGCTGCTGGGAATTGAACTCAGGTCCTCTGGAAGGGCAGACAGTGCTCTTAACCGCTGAGCCATCTCTCTAGCCCCAGCCTGCTTTTCTTTTCAAGGTCTCATGTAGCTGGCGTCAAACTCACTCTGCTGAGGCTGGTGGGAGCTCCTGATTCTCCCACCTCCTCCTGAGTGCTAGGACTACACAATGTCTGTAAGTTTTATTTCACCGTGTAGTTTTAATTCACAGATTAAGATGAACTTTCTCCTTCTCCCTCACAGGCACAGAGGTTTTAGTGAGATGCTGTGGACATCTGGTATCCAGACTACACTCTGCCTAGCTCAGGAGCTCTCAACCTTTCAGGGTTTTCAGGCACATTTGAAATTTTGGCTTTTCTTCTCCAAGGGCCAAATCAAAAAACCCTGACAGACCAGAACAACAGACAGTGCTGACAGAAAATCTTTGTCTTCAACATATCTCTCGAATCCTCTCAAATCTCTAGGGCTCGGACTTCCTCTGATTAAGAGGAGTATCCATGACAACAGAGAAAGGGGCTGGACCAAAAGCCAAGGGGCAGAGCCCCTCCTGGTGTACTTGGTGACTCCTTGTGCACACACTCCAGACTGAGATGGTATCAACAACATCCAGCCATGGTTTCTTGGCCAAACTGATCAGGGTAGACACAAACATCAAACTGTCACATGGGCAGGTCCTTAGGTGCTTCTAACATGATCACAATTGCCTAACACTTCCCTTTATCTTTATAAATGATTTAAATGCAATTTATTGAAAGATGCTACCTAGCTCTCCAAAAACGTCATAATCGAGTTCTCTGCAAGTTTAACCTGCTTTGCAGTTGGACTTTTTGGTTTGTTTGTGTTGGTTGTGTTTGTCTGGCCTCCTTTTCCTTTCAGCTCTCAAATAGAGAGCCACCTCCTTCGCCTTTCTTTAGAATGTCCCCAACAAACAGATGATGCTTAGAGAGAAGGACCTGCCTGTTTCCAAGGACAAAGCTGAAGAGGAGCAACCCTCCCCACAGGGGACCTGCCCCCACCAGGTCAACAGCAAGGCAAGACTCCCAGGAATCGAACAAAGTTCAGAGAATTGAGCAGGGTAAGGAAGAACGTCTGTTATCCTTGCAGAGTCCTCTGGCAGTCGTAGCAGTAGTAATAGTACTAATAACAGAACAATTTAAGGGCCGTAGAGTATCCTTCTGCAAAGCATTCTGCCCACAGAAGCCCGAGAAGCCTGGCAGACAGGCTGACCACTGAACACACTCTCTCTCTGTGAACAGTATTTCTTTTTTTGGGGGGGAGATGTACCCAATAACACACCCTAGGGGTTCTGATCATCCAGTAAGAATCTCCACTGAATGCAAAAGGAAGTCAGAATCTAGGGGAATGTACCATGTTTCAGTCTGTGGTTGCTCTTGACGCCATTTGTAGCATGTATTTTAGGACATATTGTTTTCACTCTATTTCATAACAGAAAACTGAATTAATAACTGATAAAATTGGACATCAGATTTCATCGCACTGAACTGCCCCTTCCTTCCAGAGCTGTAAAAACGGAGTTTACAAACACGGCAGGCCCAGGGCCATAAAATAAATAAAACATAGTCTTTACTTTCTGTGGAGACACAGGTGGTTTTAAAATCTCAAGCACATGTAGTTTTAATCCCCAAGCAGGCAAAACATTAAAACCTGATCTTACTCTAAACTTCAAATTAAAGCCAGTGCTTTAGAGATCTCCAGGAGGCCAAATCAATGTCATAATCATATTTCAATCCCCATTTAAGAATTAAGTATAGTTTCATGTGCTACAAAAGAAGGCTTTGTCTTCTCTTGCCTAACACCCAGATGAGGTTTTAGGCCCTTATCTCACATGGCCAAACTCGACGTCTCTGTAACCCAAGAAAAAAGCAAGCTGTAACAATAACCCAGCTACACGCATCACAGAAAACAACCAGGGACTCAGAGAAATGGTGACATAAAGCAGTGTGGATGGGACCGTATCCAGTACCTTGCTGTCGAGTTTCTTCATTGTGACCAGGTCTAAGGACTTCAGTGAATGTCCCGTGGGGGCAATGAAGTAAAGGCAGGCATGAATCCTCGTGTCGTGGTAGTTGAAGAGAGAACGTTTAATTTTCAATTCCTCTTGCAAGTACGCCTCAAACTGGGCATCAATATATTCCACAATAGGCTTATAGCTAGAATGCAGAACATCATCTTAAAAACAGTTTCAATTTTTGTTTTATTCTCAAAGTTCTTGCAGGTTGCTACAAACAGTCTTTCAGTCAACATTATGGGTGATACTCTGCCTAGGAGATAGGACCCAAGTTCTTTACCTTTCCTGCCTGACTCCTCTGTTCTAGCAGCATACAATCACCTGTACTGGTCCCTACACATCAGTCTTCACGTGCCTCCGGCCTCTGCTTGCAATGTCCTTTAGCCAGTACCTCTAAGAGATCATGGTCCTCAGTAAAGTGATTCTGACAGTTTCTAACGCCTGCTTAGCATCGTGCATGGAATGAAGCCAGCATGTATGTGATTTCAGACTGAGGTATCACTGCCCCCAGGACCAGGACCAGGACCAGGACCAGGACCAGGACCAGGAGCTTTCCCTGGACCTCCGCATCCCCACAGAGGCAAGCAGGCTGAGCACATCCATCAGGTTCATCAAGACACTGAAGCCTGGGCAACTGTGATTTAAGGCTCTTTCCAGTATGAGGAATTTTGTCTTTTAACCATAAACTGTGTGTTCTCCTCTTCCTCACCAAGCCATAGTTAACTGTGTTTTGGATAAGTATGTATGATTCTATTAACTGGCCATGAAAAATCATCAACAGTGTCATATCAGAAATAGATTCTGCAGAAAGTATGTTGATAATTGTGGGGAAACCCATTAACCCTTTCTGTCTACAGGGGAACCAACCAGAGGGACTTGGTTTTAGCAGCAAAGAGATAGATCTATTAGAAACACACAGTGTTACTTCTCTCCAAACTTGGTTTCTAGTGAACAATTCCATTTTCAGAAATTCAAAGTCTTTGAACACCCAGATTCTGAACCCATAAATTAACTGAAAGCCCCAAAAGGGTGCCAAAAATCCTTCCATTAAGGATGGCAGGAGATGTCCTAAGGAGAGTGGCAGAAAACAGATGCATGATCAAGACTGAGAAGAATCAGCCAACAGCTTTGTTTTGTTTAGGAGGGAGGAAGGGAAGGAGGGAGGGAAGGAGAGGAAAAATTAGAGAAAGAGAGAGACAGAAACAGGGAGAGAAGGACGGAGAGTTGGACTGTGTGTGTGCGTGTGTGTGTACCTGTGTATACGGAGGCTGGAGTCAACCTCAGGCATTGCCTGTCAAGGACCATTTACTTCATTTTCTGAGACAAAGTCTCATACTGGTTTAGGCCTTGTCAAGTAGGCTAGGCTAGCTGGCCAGTGAGGCTCAGGGATTCTGCAGTCGCTGCCTCTCCAGAGCTAGAATTACAGACTGGTTCAATGGCACTTGGCTTTTCGATATGTGTTTTAATACTAAATGAGCTATTGCCCCAGCCCCTTGCTTAGGGGTTTTGAGGCAGTCTTGACCTGTAGCTAGCCTTGAACTTGCTATGTTGCCTAGGCTAGGCTCTGCTCAACAGGAACTTGTGGAGTTCCTGACTCAGCCTCCCAAGTGCAGGAACCACATGCATGCGTTCCTAGACTGAGCTACTAAACAACAGCCCCCTGGGCTCCTTCTTTGATGGTGTGACCGTAATCCACTTGTGGAATGTAAACAGAGTCTCTACAGGTTTAAAAGAACAAAAAAAGGTAGACTATGTGTCAGCAATTAAAATTAGAACTGCAAAAGCCTAATGCAAAAGATAGTGATTGATAAGATTCTCTTTCATTTCTCAATTTTTAAATATAGGCACAAATTACATAATAATATGCAGGCTTGTTATTTGGGGATAGTTTGAGTGAGAATCATGACTCCAGGCCAAAGTGCCCGAGACTAAAAGCAAGCATCCTAGTTACTAGCTTCATGGCTTTGGACAGGTCACTAAATCTTTCCTGTTCTTCACTTTCCCCATAAACAAATCAGGTGCAAAAATAATGCGTTGAGCAGATCCTGCTACACACTTGTAATCCTAGGACTAGCAGATAGAAGAAGGGAGATCAAAAGTTCAAGGCCAGCCTCAGCTATACAAGTTCCAGACAAGCCTGGGCTACAAGACGCCCTGTCTTCTAAAAAGGTAAAACAAAATACTGTTTTGTTTTGTTTTTTTAATCAAAGAACTACAGTGACAAGTGAATAACATAGTAGATTTAAAGGATGTACACTGCAAAGACATTTCATAATTTCATAATATCATAAATAAAGAATGCAGGAAATCTAAGGAAAATGGCTGGAGTTTTTAAAAAAAGGAAGGAGTGAGAGAAAGACCCAAGAACTCCACACCCTTTTCAGTACCCATCTCCCTGGTGCTGAGCCCCACCCTGTGGGAAGTGGATAGGCCAAGGAGGTCCACCCATCATGTCTGGAGACGGAGCCTTGGGGTTTCCTGACACTGGGGCAGGCTGGGGGTTTAGACTCTCTTTGGCAACCTCTCATCCCACAGTATATCCTTGTCTCGTTTCTGAGCAGGGCTGTCCTTGCCTTATCTCAGGAGCAGCCCTAGCTTGTTTCTGCGTTCCCTTCTTGCCGCTGTGCTAGTGGCGGGGGGGGGGGGGGGGGGCGCGCCCGGGGGGGGGGGGGGGGGGGGGGGGGGGGACCCCCGCTGGGCATGTGTGTGTGGGGAGGGTTCTTTCAGAACAGGGTTTTTGAGTCCCTTGTTTTCTTTGCACCCCAGGCCTTTTCTGTGGCTGCTTCCAAAGGCCTGCCAGTCCTTTGCCTTCTCTTCCTCCCTCTGTAGTCTCCCTGGAAAAGCATTTCTATTCTGAGTTTCCTTTACCACCTGACAGGTCTCAGCTCTCTACTTCCAGTCCCACCCAGTCTTTCGGCTGAGCTTCAGATCCACACCCTCAACTGCCTATCAGATACTTCCAACTCTTCTTCTATGGCCCATTGGAGCCCTTCGTTCCCACCTTGTCATCCTTAGGCTGTGGGTGCCAGGAGCCTGGAGTTCAACATGGAGCCTCCCTCCCCTTCACAGCCAAGAATGAAATCTCCTCCATCTAGCCTAAGTGAAGGCCTAGTCCGTAAGAGATGTAACTATCCCCTAGCACTAGCAAAGTAAACGTCCAATCAATAAAGTGGTATGAGTTTTGTTTTGTTTTTTAAAGATGAGGAGGAGGAAGAGGGGGAGGAGGAAGAAGAAAAAGGGCCTTTAAAAGAAGAAAAGGAGGGAGGAAATTACATCATTATAAACAAACAAAAGACATGTACTCTTGGAGAATGATTTCCTTAGGCTAAAGTTTCATTATGGGAATGAAACAATGAAACAGCTTCCTCTGGGGAAACAGGCTGGCCAGCGGGCGTTTTCAGCTCAGTGTTCTTGAAACAAGTTCCACTGTCCCTCAACCCCTTTTGCTTCTGCATTCATAGTCAGAAAGAGAAAACCTAAACCTTTTGTTAGTTTCCATGCTAAGAACGTACACCTGTTTGTGCTCTGTGTGGCCAGTTCATACCTCTCAGGCTTGTAGGAGGGGAACAAAGCAGTTGTGATTCTTTACCATAATTTCCTTCTGAGGGAGCATTCCTCATCAATGAGTGTTTTATTCATATACTTCTAATCATTAAAAAAGTACAGTGAAATGAGATGTGTCTGACCTAAAATTACAGGGAAAAACTATTTGACGTGAGTTTCTTCTATGATCATCCCTGCACAGTAGCCAATGGTATTATATGGACACCGACTCCATTTTCTATTATTTAAATATTAGCCTGTTTTTCCTCTTCTCTTGCTGTTAACCAAACACCATTCTCCTTACCTCTGGACTCTTCTGCCAGGAAGCTGAATAAAAACCTGGAGTTAAAAAGTCAAACACTGCACTTTTCAGCTGTTTCACAACTGTGGCAGAGTGGACTGATTTGTCACAATTTTCAGGCTGGTTACCTTGCAGTTCATGGTGTTTCCCAAAGGTGGGTGAACTATTCTGGTTCTGGTCAGCCACAAGACTTTGTTGGTCCTTGCCTCTCCAGACCCTTTCCCTCATCCATGAGTATAGTCAGAGCAAAGAAGACTTAATTAAACAAGATGTAAACATAACGGGAAATTCTCCCAGACCCCTCTCTTCCTGCCTCCTTCTAGCTAGCAAGTCAGAGGCAGATAATGGGTCAAGAATGCTGACATGTCCCAAGTCTATAAACAACTGGGACACTCTTGATGGCCTCAATCTATGGCAGAAAAGCTTGCCTAATAGGAAAAAGATAATCCTAGCTTTGAGAAAATCCTATATGGTTACACACTGATGTAAAAATGCATATTCCATTTTTAGTATTTTGATGGGAGCAGAGACTGCCCAGAAACTATTTTTAGATAAATCACCCAACTTTACAGTTAGTTGCCAACAATGCCTTTTGAGGTCTCGTGCTACAAAAGCCATTCAAAGAGGTTATGCAAGAGTTGTCAAGAAACTAAAGAGGAAAAAAAATATTTGGTATCTAGGTTAGGTTAATATCACACTTCCTCTCTTCTGAGTCTCCTTGGAAACTATTATTTGACCCAAATGAGTCAGATAATGTCTTAGAGGACTCCAGATGCAGATATGGGGTTCCGCACTGTGCTAGCTTTGCTGTTTTGCAGCTTGTTGCTGGCCAGTGAGAACCCACAGCTTGAGCGGAGCTCTCAGCTAGGGGTGAGGCAAAAGAAAAAATGGGCAGGACTGAGGCCATGGCTGCAAGCTGGAAAGGCCGTGGGGCTTCAACAGCAAGATGTTAGATGAAAGCTGGTTCTCAAGCCTGTGGGAAGCCAAGAATCCAGCCGGGGAATGCATAAACATGAAATTCCCCCCAACTCCCAGAAGAGATCTATCCAGCAAGGAGCTGAGAGACACGCTTTGCTCTGTGCACAGTCTTCAACAGGCGGGGAACAGATGCTCCTGGTTCTGTCTCCTGCTCCCACAATGCACCTGTGCCCTTCTTCTGGTCCCCAGGATTTTCTCATTTGTTCCATTTGGCATTCAAAGGGCCTTCAGCTGCAACCTCCCCATCATACGTTGGCACTGAAAGTCAGAGGAGGGTCAGATCTTGGCTGTCCCTTCAGCAGCAATGACAGTCAGAGGAGCATCAGGGTTTGGTTGTCCCCTCCCCAACCTGGTACAAATGACCCCACTTTGATCGTATGCAAATAAAGTCCTTTCACTCAAGTAATAGTTGCCTGTGTTATCACAGGACAACATCTCCTGCAGTGTTTAAAGCACTCTGCAGATAAAACAGACCTCAGTGCTCAGCTAAAGAATGAATTACCTTACTTCCGCCATGAAGCTGTGGGACTTATTTCTATCAGCTATTGTTAAATCGTATCTGGATGACACACATTCCTACATACAAAGGTTTCAAACTCCTCTTTACAGAATACACCCACAGAAACACACACACCATTTTGAGGAAAGGATTTTTGAAAACTCCAACACCGATACTGCTTATAAGCAAAACATTCCTCAACTTACTGGCATATACTGATCACTCTAAGGCAGGAGGCAGTCCTATAATGCTGTCGTTATCCAAAAATGTTTTTGGGCCTGAGGTACTTACCTTAAATCTGTTTGTAAGAGGGCAGGCCGTCTAATGGAGACAAGGGGTGCACCCTAGGGCTGAGCCCCCATGTCTGGCCCCACCCCTGGAAGGACCATGAAATCTACATGATCTGGCCCTGGCCTCTTGGTTTTCTACAAATTATAAGGCATGGTGGTAGAAATTAGGTTTTCTCCCCTTGGTTTGACCAAACCAAAACACCCATTTCCTTTAGACTACAGGGAAACTAAGGCAGGGGGTTCTGGAGTGGAGGCTCATGTAATACTCTGAGAACAAATGGAGGATTTTAAACAGTTATGGCATCTGAAGTTAAGCTTGAAGAGCAGGCTCGCTGACCTTGGGAGGAGCGAAGGTGTGACTCTGAGAGCTGCCGTAACATACACATTACACTCCCACAAGATGTAAGAAATAACAGCTTCGCTCACTTCCCTCCAGGAGGGGCACACAGCCACTCACAGAGAAGACTCATGTTTACGTGGCTTTATAACTGGGCTGTGCGCTTTACAGAATCAAAACTCACTGCAGCATTTTACAATATAGCTTCGAGCTTACCTGAAGAATCAGAGCCAGAGTTTAGGACTTACATAAGAATCCACTGGCCGCGAACAGCTCTATCGGTATACGAAATCCACTGTGCCAGAATGCTTTTAAAACAGTTTATCTTTTAATTAGGAGTTATTTTCCCATACAGACACAGGATTTTGTAGCATAAATTGCCTAGTCTGGTAAATTCTCTGTGTGGAGGAAGCTTTAACCCATCCAATCGAGCTAAATTCCTCCATTAGACTCCACTAACCCTCCCAGTTGCTATTCAGACACTATTTGGCAATTCTTGAAGTCTTCTTAGGCCTTTAAATTTCTGTGTGATGGAGGTTCCTTGAGATGGAGCCTTCTATCTCCAACCCATTTCTATAGCTACAGAAATGTTAAGACATACATACATACCTGTCATCTTTATTAATCTGGTCTCCAAATCCCACCGTGTCAACAATGGTCAGCTTCAGCCGTACGTTGCTTTCCTGAAGTTCATAACTTCTGGCTTTTAACCGCACACCAGGCTCATTGTGAGAAGCTGGGTCACTTTCAAATTTGGTGTTGAATAACGTGTCCATCAATGTGGATTTGCCAATACCTGTTTCACCTATATAACCACAAAAGAAAAAAAATCAAAACTGGGTTAAAAATGCAATGAGGGCAATGTGACTGGAAATTCCACTGTGAATCTCGTGGTTCTTTCTCTGGATGATCCAGGGATTACTTCCTTAGAAAGGCCTCTAAATTCCTTGACTATTTAGTCGAAGGGGGCTTGCCTTACGGATCAGGGTATTTTCTAATAGCCACAAAGCCTGATAGTGCAGGCTTGCTATCCCAGCAGCTCAGGAGGCTGTGGTAGGAGGGTTACAATGAATAACTTAGTGAGACTCTGTCGCAAAATAAAAAGTAAAAAGAAATAGCTGGAGACACAGCTCAGTGGCAGAACACTTCCCTGGCACACATGAGGCCCTGGATTTGATCCTTGGGGGGAGGGGGGGCATTTTTAACTCTTAGTACCTGTGAGCTTACCCTATGGCCACTTTGCATACCACAAGGATAAAAACTATCTCTTTTTAATGTTAAAAAGAAAAAAGATTTATATGTGTCAAAACAATACTTTGATAACAATAACCACTGAAGCTGCACAGTACTTACTGTGTGACGGCCCCAAGACGAGCAGTTCCAAATAGCCTTTCATTTATACTCCCTGTTCCCTCATCACCTAGGCATTATAGCTTGTGCACTTGGCAGAGTACTAACTAGGGCTCCTAAGTATCTTAAAGTCACAACACGAAGTGGTGGAGCCAGGGTTTTAACCTAGTTTATATGGTCTTAGTGTTTACATTTACTCTTACTCTGTTACATCAATTGCTGGGTGTCCTTGCCAATCCCTTGACATATATTCTCATTCTCTCTCTCTCCCTCACCTCTGCTGAGCTGAAGTCAAGCTAAACACTTATTAGCTCATGAATTTCGTGGTCCCATTTGTGATATTTTAGACACGACTTGGAGCAACGACTTTACTGATTAGCGGTGATATTTTAAGTCAAGATGTGGTCTCCTCCTAGGCACAAAGCAGAAGGAAGGTCACCAAAACAGCTTTATCGATCAAACACGGAGGCCCATTGTGAAGCCGGGATGCGCTAAGGATTATTCTAAGCCTTCAGCTTAGGACCAAGCAAAAATTTCTCATAACTCTGGTTCAGCTGCTGAGTCCTAGAAAGAACTGAGCCTTGTCCCTGCCGATGCGGTTGAATTATCAAGAAGGGGAGATAAAAGACAAGATGCACTAGCCGTGAAATGCCCTTTTCTAATGTCCTCTTGGACTCAATTACACGTGCCAACATCTATCAGCTCCCTTCAGCAACCCTAGCCCAACTCTGCCAGCGTTCCTGGACATCCCAGTTCTGGAGGGAAATGGCACTCACTTTCTGGGTGGAAGAAGCCCAGGAGAGAGGAGATTCTAGAACTTGTAGCCTTAAGGCAAATCTCTCACTCTGTAGAAAATAAAGTGATTAGAACCTCTATCGTTGTAATCACTCCTTCTCAACACAAGGTCCGAGTGAAGGGGGATGGAGCTTTCTGGGGGAGGGCTTATTTCTTGTGAGCAGTCTCATGAGACTGGCCACTGAGGCACTGATTCATTTCTTCGATAAAAAGTTGTTCAAGTCCATTTTCCTTACCCTTTAACCTTTCCCCATTGTGTCCTTGATATATCTAAGATCATAGAATTTCCTCCCTCATCAGCCCTCATCCAGCCAGTGTTTTTCCAGTGCCTACTATGAACCCAGCCCTGTGCCAAGTTCTAGGAACACAACAATGAGCTAGGCTGATATGGTATTCTCTCATATCTAAGAATCTGGTCTAGAACATAACCAAATGGGAATTACACTCCAGGTGCCTGCCATAGCCTCCTCCTTCTTCTTATGAACAAGGCCATGCCTTCTCCCCATGACCTTGGGAGTCAAAAAACTGGCCTACAGCTTGGCTTCTGACCCAAGGTGACCAGAGGCCTGGCTGCTGTAGTGCTACATGAGGGCCATTCAAGTAGAACTTCTCTGAATGAGAGACAGTCAGCACATTGTTACGGCGTGAAAAAAGACAAGGTGTACAGAGAGAAGAAAATGGGCCGAAATGACGAGGGAGGGAAGGCTGTGAGCACAAGGAAGCCACAGTGGAGACAGGAGCAATGGCTGGGAAAACAGAAGAGAACAGACCAATACGCGAGGGCAAAATCCTAGAAACTGAGTTATAAAGGTAGTGTTTGTGTACCTACTGTGCTGATGAGTATAGGTGCAGGGATGACAGGGTGAACAAAAATGGACATTGACCAACTGCACCTCAGTTATAGCCTGAGTGTCATCTCAGATGGCTCTGAAGTGTCTGGCTGGACCGTATTTGAGATTGAGTTTGATCTTCCTTTCGTTCCTGAATATGCTTGTGTGTGTGTGTGTGTGTGTGTGTGTGTGTGTGTGATACACATGCCTCTCATGAACTAGTATAAAAACAATATAAGCCAGTCTACTTCTTATAGAGTGGCTCTTCCCGAGCCCACAGCAATGGTTCACGTCCTCACAAATTAGCTATGGGCAAAGCAAAATGATTGTGTGATGGACACAGAAGAAAGAGGATTCTTCCCTTGAGAAACCCGGACCCTAGCAGGCAGCAGCCTACCACTGCGAGCACATGTTGTATGAGGGCTATCTGCCCCGTACTGCAGGACAGTGGTGAAGAGGAAAACGGAGTCCCCCACCACCCCACAATCTCCCCTGAGCCAAAGGTTGTCCGGAGAGACCTACTCCTCTCTCATCTTTCCCCAAGGACAGCAACAAAACTTCCATTCCCAAGGCAAGGGTTCTAGGGTAGCTGAGCCTGAAATGACTATCTCCTTTTCCTCATGAGAATGACGTAAGTGCTTGTGAACTGGGAACAGCATCCATCACGTAAGGAGACATGGCATGCTTGATGATTGTTTACGTAAAGGAGGAGATCGTGAACCATTAGCATTCTGGACCTACTTATGGCATAGTTACTCAGGTGATTTAAAAAAAAAAAAAACTTTCTTCTACATTTCCAGGTCTTAGTTCCGTGCTTTTAAGAGCTGTAATCAGACTCGGCAACACAGCTTGCGGCAGTGTGATTCACCAAACGCGGTTGGTGGAAAACGACAGCTGGAGTAAAAGGGGCCACGGAACTTCGGGGGTTTGCCTTCACGCAGGTTTGGGGTATTGTTCAGGCTACACAAGTGCCCTGTGACTCACTACAAGCCAGACGCTTAGTTCACTGCTCTTCAGCTGTCGTCTTGTTTGTCCTTATTTTTGAGACAGGGTCTCACTGTGTAGCCCTGGGTGCCCTTAAACTCACAGAGATTTGCTGGCCTTTGCCTTCTAGAGTACTAGGCCCACCATGTGCCACCACACCTGGCTATCCCTTGTTTTGTTTGGTTGGTTGGACAAGGTCTTGCTTTATTGCCTAGGCTGGGCTTGAACTTACCATGCAGCCCAGGTAAGCCTCAAACGTGCAATCTTGTGCCTCTGCCTCCCAAGTGTGAGGCTGAGAGGCCCACACAACCACACCTGGCATAGAGGAGATTTTCAGTGTACTGGCTTTCGAACCTTCTGTCTACGCCAGGGGTTTCCTACCTTCCCAATGCTGTAACCCTTTAATAAGGTTTCTAAAAAGAAAAAAAAAATTTTTTTTCATGTTATAGAACCCATACAATTATTTTTGTTGCTACTATATAACTGTAATTTTGCTGTTACAAATTATAATGTAAATATATGATCTGCAAACCCCCTCCAAGGGGTTCACAACCCCACAGAGAACCACTGGTAAACTCTGAGGGGGTGGGAGTGGAGTCCTTGTATTTATCTTGAAGAGTCGCAACCTCCTCCAGCCTGCCGTATCCTTCTGTTAAAAAATTAGGTACAGGCCCCAGCTTCCCTCCAAACACATAATGACATCATTAGAAAAGCAATGACTGACACCAGCTTTGCAGCAGGCACAGAGGCCTTTGTTAATGCTAACAGAAAGTCGAAACCTTCCTGCGGGTGATCCTTTAACAGAGATTTGTAACTTTGGCGGGCTTTTCCGAGTGTTGCTGCCTGAGCTCCACCCACTGAGCTCCACCCACTGAGCCCCACCCACCTGAGCTCCACCCACCTGAGCCCCACCTGCTGGAGCAAATGAAGCCAGCGGTGGGGCGCTCTCCGCAGCTCCTGCCAATGATGGTGAACCTGAAGTTCACTCACATCTCTGTCCCTCCCTTTGGTTTAACTCACAGGCTCACTTCAGCCCCCAGCTTTCGGCGAACATTACAAACAGCCAGAGCCGAGTACGACCCTTTGCTCTTATCTGCCAAGGCTATGCACAAGAGTCTGCGTGCCTCCGTTAAAAAGCTGAGAGTTTAGCCTGGTGTGCTGGCACACGCCTGTAATCCCAGCACTTGGGAGGCCGAGACAGATGGATCTCTGTGAGTTCAAGGCCAGCCTGGTAGACAGGTGAGTCTGAGACATCGAAGGCTACACAGAGAAACTGTGTCTCTGGAAAAAAAAAAAAAAATACAGAGAATTTATTCTTGGACAGAGTTGGGTAATCAGACAGCTGAAAGCCATGTTATTACTCCTCACACACTGGCCTTTGATGAAACACTTAAGCATCATTCCGCCAATCTGCAAGGGGATTTAAAAGACCACGTGACGTGATGCCATGTCATTTCTGCTAACTGTACTTATGGGATGCTCCTAAACCCTCAGCACAACATCCACCTCTATTTTAAAAAATCCATTTGAAAAAATTTAGGTGATTTTTGTCTGAAGCAATTTTTTTTTTGTTTTTTGTTTTGTTTGTTTGTTTGTTTTACTTAATAAATCTGTCACACATTACACTTTTAAACTTGTGTTTGGCTTTATACTACGATAACTGTTGCAGACAAGCCCGGCAACAGGCCTTGAGCTGTGATTCTACCCTGGGCTTCCCCTTATTTTCTGGGGTTCACTTTGTCTTCAATCATTTTATCCTACTAGCTGTAACATAGCCTTCCCTGGGGAAAAGTGGGGCCAAGGTGCATAAGATCTGATTGTAATGTGACAGCGCAGACTTGGCTAAGCAATTTCTTTTCTTTTTGTTTTTCGAGACAAGGTTTCTCTGTGTAGCCTTGGCTATCCTGGATTCACTTCTTGGACGAGGTTGGCCTCGAACTCACAGAGATCCACCTGCCCCTACCTCCCTGCGTGAGCCGAAGCAATTTTAAACTTGTCTATGTCCTCACCTCTCATCCCCCCCCAAAACAATTGTTTGACTTTAAAAAAAAAAAATCCATTTTCAAAATATATTACTGACTGACACTTCTTTCTAACTGGTTCCTGTAGTAGACATTTTAGTGTCTTTAAAAACTCAGTTATGTTACATAAACATGGTTTGGGTTTTAATCGCAGGTGTGGGAAATGGGGCTGATTCAGATTGTCCACAGCAGCAGACTATTTGCCTCATGTGGGCTCTGAGAAGAGCTTTTTGTCATCTGCAGATAGTTTAATTCCTAGGACTCTGGAGAGGCACTAAATGCCAAGACACAGAGAGAGCTGGGTGGAGAGGGCCTCCAAGAAAGAAGAATGCTGCTTCCCCGCCTCCCTTCCTGGCCGCTGTTGATGCAGTTTGACAAGAAGAAGTTGGAGATGTCCTGAAACAAAGACTATACTTACCCCAAGGAACCCAACAACCTAAACACCAGGAAGTAGCCAAAGAGAACTATGCCCCTCTCCACACTAACCTTTCTCTCATACCTGATATTAGAACGGATTGGGGTGGAGAAGGGAGAAAAGGTGTAAGAAACCAGATAAAATAAAGCTGCTTACAGGTTCCTCAAGGCAAGGACATTACAGCAGCTCATTCAGCTTGTGTGTTCTTAAGAATTGACACTTAGACGGATGAATGTGGAAAAGGACCTCTGAAAGAACCATCATCATTTTGGAAAATGAATGAGGTATAAAAACCTAAAATTGTGACAAAAGGTTAAATAAGAACTGAAGACTAGTTGCTAAAAAATGAAAGGCTGTAGAAAACGAAAGGCTTTATTTAAAGTAAAGTGCAATCTGGCAAGAGTCGGGGGTGGGAGTGACTTAGCGTAAGCAAGATGGAGAGGGGAGCCATTAACTCAGGGTCTCACCCTGTAGGCGGAAACTGATCCTTCTTCCTTGCCATTATTCCTGGGACTCAACATCAGTGGCTTCTAGCAGCAGACAGCCAACACGGTAGCTCTAAAGCCAGACTAAGCTCATGTCAAGGTCAGTTTCCACCCTCATTTATTTTCTCTGCTTTCAGCTCACAAAACAAAATTATGATTCCATAGCCTTTTGATTAAAACAAAAACAAAAAGAAGGTTCGTTAATGGAATCATAACTTTTACTGAACCCTTAACCACAAGAAAGTAAATCTTTACTTTCTTTAATCCCAGCACTCAGAAGGCAGAGGCAGCAGATCGCCGAGTTTATGGCCAGCCTGGTCTAGGCCAGCCAAGGCTACGTGGTGAGATCTTGTCTCAAGAAATCAATTAGAGAAGAAGAAAAAGTAAAATGATGCTTCATGGGTAGGTACACCGTGTAAAAATTGCAATAGACAGGGTAGGATGAAAAGTAGCAGAGAAACTCAAGTCCTACTCCTCCATGTGTTCGCCAAATATTTTGATTGGCCAATATTTTGAAAGAGCATTTTCTAATAAGCTTTTACTTTAAAAATCCTTGACCGGTAACGGGAGCCTGTTCTTGTTGTTATTGCTGTAAAACACCTGCAGTAAAGAGCTTTGATGTGTCTCGCTTCTGATGTGCTAGTATTTAATGCTGGACGCTCCTAGCTTCCAGAGAATTCATTTTGCTTCTTAACAAAGAGGCCTGTATCGGTCAGATTTTGTTACTATAATGAAAGGCCTCAGCCAGGGTCATTTTACAGAGAGGAAGTTGGCTTAGTTCACATGTGTGGAGGTTTGGAGGCATGGGGCCAGCCCCAGTTTGGTGCTAGTGAGGACCTAAGGGCAGGTGGCATGACAACATGTATGAGGGACACACATGAGAGCTCATGGCCAGACGGGAGGCCAGCAGCTTGGAAATGGCCAGAATGAGCCTTCTATTACTGCCCTCTCAGCCCCGGGGACCCAGGAGAGCCACCTGAATCCCTTCTGAAGACAAAGGCTAAGCTTCTTTCACAAGCGCCCCATTATTAGAGGTCCCACCATGTCTCAGCAATGCCGCCAAGGCCAGGTCCCCAGCACACAAAAGAAAGCTCAGGGAAGAGACTCAAATCACAGCCAAACTGTGCAGATTCCAAAGGAAATCTGGGAAATCTGGAGCATTACATACCCCGTCTTAGAAATATATCCAGTGTTTATTATGGAGTGAAAAGTAATAATAAGCACACATTACGTTAATTACTTTGAGAAGCCGCACTTACGAACGGAAGCAAACGGCCCATGGTATTACTACTTTTCCAGGAAAGGCAGCATGACAGAAGCTAAATCTAACAGGAGAGCATTAACATAAGGAAATCCAGGCTGTGTCAGAATTGTACCATTTACCATGAGGGGCCAGCCTCTGAGCCAGTGCATGCCATGTACTCAAGAGCCTGCCCAATCGCGTGGCATAGCTCTCCGCTACAGCACAGGAGGCAGAGCGCAGCTCTCTGAGCAGCTCACGAAGCCAGTTTCTGAAAGGGAACTAGGGAGGCTTGGGGGTGAAGTCAGAATAGTAACTGGCCCAGAATTATAATTTAACACACTTTTCAATACAAAACCAGAGAACTGCTACACTAATGAGGAACTGCCCTGCACTGTGATGAGCACACGCCAAAGGGCAACTCATTTATGCCATCCTGTAGGACGGGCTGTAACTCGGGAGGGCCCTGTTGAGTATCAAAAGGTTTGCACATCAGGAGACGGGGAAGCTCAGGATGGCTGCTCTAGCCAGGTCTTTCCTGGCATTGGCATTCTCTTTTCCAAGGCTTGAAACATAGTGCCAGAGCACAGGCTGGGCCAGAGCACTGGCTACACTGCTGACTTTCAGATGGCCTGCGTATCAGCTACGTGCAGCAGGCTCCTGAGAAAGGACAACAGTGCTCCCCTACGGCGCCTCCTCCGGGTAAGCCAGTGTGCTTCTCATACGGAGGGCAAACCTTCCGGTTTTACTGTTTCACTTAGGAGAGAAATCAGCCCAGCACATTCTGCCAGCTTTAGATGGGGGATGGTTCACCTGGCCACATGACATCAAGGTGATGCCTTGAAGAATATGCAAAGGAGCCTGTGGCTATAAGACACCACAGCACAGATCACCACACTGCTCTTCGGTATGATGGCTGTTTCAGGACTGTTCTTGCATCAAGATAGTAATAGATTCATATCTTGATTTTCTTGCCTGCCACCCTTTTTCTACATTTCTCTTCGTTATCTAGAGAGGGGAAGAAAACTCCCCAGGCCAAAGGTGACCTGGGTTTTGGTGGAATGGTGTCTGCATGCTCGAGCTAATCAGATCACTTCAAATGTCTCCATTTGTCTATGAGGAATAAAAGGAAGGTCAAATTTAGAACCCAGTTTAAGAACCGCAGGTCACATTCAAAATAGAACCCTGGAAGTTTTTTCTTCTGTCCTGAGAGCAAAAGCCCCCCCCCCCAAAGTGTCAGAGCCATTTTAACTCTGACTTAATGAGTCTTTAGAAGGCTTCTGGGGAGGTGACATTTATAGGAAGAGATCAAAGACGCTAAGAACATACTGCTTGAAGCAGTGGTTCTCAGCCTTTCCTAAGGCTGCCGGGCCCTTTAACACGGATCCTCAAGATGTGGTAACCTCCAATAATAAAATTATTTTCATTGCTACTTCATAACTGTAATTTTGCTACTGTTATGAATCATAATAAATGTCTGATATTTCCAATGGTCTTAGGAGACCCCTGTGAAAGGGTCAAATGACCCCTGAAAGGGTCACGACCTACAGTTTGAGAACTCCTGGCTTGCAGGCCTCTGAATGCTTTTTACCATATATAACTGAGTTCCTTCAACTTCCTATAGTCTAAATGGGGTCTAGCTCCTCCTCTCCATAAAAAAATTAAGATAAATGTTTTATATCAATATGAGACTGGCTAGCTGCATGACCTCATGGCAAAAATAAAGACAGTTTGAATAGTACCACAACACGACAAAACACTTATCAAATACAACTCTGTGCCACGCAGGGACAGCCATTATTATTACCTTGCCTCACTGGAGGAAAGGGACTAAACTGTTGCCATCCTTTCCCAGAGCCATCTCCCCTTCTGTGTAACAGGTGACGCCTTTACTTACCCACACACAGGATATTGAAACAGAATCCTTGAGAAGTGGACTTGTTGACCAGCTGGTCAGGAAGACTGTCAAATCCAACATGGCCAGAAAGTGATAAGTTTCGAAGCTCTTCATTCTGGAATTTAAGAGAAGAAAATGCTTGAGGAACTATGAACGACATCACCAGACATCACTTCTGCGATCCTTGTGACAGAGAGAGATGCCCTGGTGTCCATGCCTTCTCTGGTGTCTTCACTAGCAACTCTGGAACCCCTTCCTTCTACAGCCTCCCTCCAAAGGCAGACTACCTCCCCAGGGCTTCAGCCCTTGCATTAAGTGTACAGTTTCAGGAAACGAGCTCAGAAGTGCCTATGTTGGATATGCATGAGGTGACCTTCCCCCAAAAAAAGAAAAAAGAAAGAAATGTAATAGCTTCTATCATTCAAGAAAAACTTTCCACTTATTTTCTACACATGCAAACAAACACTCGTCCAGACATACAACGGGGCTCTGATGGAGGTACAACTAAGAAATTTTGCTCCAACCACCACACTGAAATGCATTTATAACTTCTCAGCACACAAAGCCCGTCCATCTCCTCCATTCACTGTCCGGGCAGAGTGGCACTTCACGCAGGCTCTACACACACAGGCCCTCCTCAAGGTGGACTGGGGGAGGCGGGGGGGGCAGTGTTTGGGGGCGTATGTGCAGTCAGGCATTGGCGTTAAGGTTCATGCCTTAGACAACAGGGCTGACCATTTCCATACCTCATGGGCATTGGAGATCAACTAGTGAAGCTTTTCTCTTCCTGAGAAGCAGAACTCACCAGTGGGCAGACAATTACAGTATCCAAGTTCTGCTTCTCAGGCCTTCTGGGAAACAAGAGTAACGGTGCTCGGGCTATGTCACCAACAGATTTTATTCAAATGCTGAATTTGGGTGAAATAACAAACCTCATTGTTTGAATTACTGATTTATTCATATCCCCCCCCAGGTGTGTGTGTGTATGTGGTATTTTATGTGCATACATGTGTATGGGAATGTGTGTGGAGGCCTGGGGTCTGTTTTCATTGGCTTCCTCAATCACACTGTTTGTTTTGTAGGTTTGCTCTGTGTAGTCTTGGCTGTACTGGACTCACTTTGTAGACCAGGCTGGCCTCAAATTCACAGAGATCCGCCTGCCTCTGCCTCCCAGAATGCTGGGATTACAGACGTGCACCATTGAGCCTGGCTTCCACATTACTTTCTGAGACAGGGTCTCTCACTGAACCTCAGTTTTTATGGGGGCGCTGAGGCTCTGAACTCAGGCCCTCCTGTTTGTGCAACAGGCACGTTACCAAATAAGCTATGTCCCCACCCCCACAGTTTTGTTTTTTAAGTTAAAAAGAAAGACTTTGAACAAAAATTTAGTCAACGATTTTGAAAGACTTTTAAAATTCTCCTATTTTTGTATTGTATATTGTGGGATTATGAGTGCGACCTAATAACCAGCGCTGGCTCCATTCTCAAATTTCTATGGTTACTACGTAGAAATGTGACTCTGTAAATGGTAACGCTGATAGATTTTAGTAGTTTTTGTGAACACTAGACTGTATACCAGCTCTAAAATTCCGATTTCATGAACTAGAGCGAAAACCCAAGCCCTCGCCTGTGTGGTGGCAGCTGTGAGATTGAAGTCAATGGGACGGAGAACAGATGTCCATGCTATGAATAGTTTCCTTGAAACCTGCCAACAGTAAATACAAGACCAGAGAGTGGAGCGCTCTGCCTTGAGTGCTGCAACATGGGCCCCGGCACACCAAACAGCTTCACTCACAGACAGGCCCAGTGGGCACTGGTCCTGGAGGATGAGGGAGCCTTCCAACAGCGCTGGACTTCTGGCTCCAGCCCCTGAGCCTGCCCCTTCCTTTCCGATACCTCAGAGGTTCAAACTATAGGTATTTTTAGGGTGTTTACCACATCCGCCGAGCCGTGGGGGAGGAGCATGTAAAGCTGGCCCTGGATTATATTTAGAAATGTTTCCATAGCAGCTGCGCGGTGGCTACTGGACACTAGGCTTGGCGGAGCCATCACAGCAGCCTTCACTTCTGTCCTGTCATACATGAGAACGGTGGGTCACACAGCAGAGAGGCGGCAGGGAAAGACTCAAGCCTCTGCTCCTTCTACTACTGCCAATCACAAATTAAACTTTCAGAGGGAAGACGGGCATTGGTGCTATGGATTCTGGCCTCCTGGGTCTCCAGATACCCAATATCCGCCCGTAAACCAATCCTAGGAAAGCATCCGGTAATTATAGTTCTTATCCCAGAGCCCAAAGCCCAGCGTCTCATATTCTCACGGTTATTCAAAACACGAGAAGCCACCCACACGCCCACCGGGTAGTTTTTTATACCCATTGAAGACCGCACACAAACTGTCGAGTTACAAAACATTTGGGTCTTGAAATTTGGGGAGTTTAAAGCTGCATTCCTTTGTCCTTAGATTGTCTTATGAAATACATGAGATTTTAAATACACCTTTAAATCTTATCATTGAAGCCAGATCCTTCCCAGTGTGAAAGAGCAGCCGCTGCTACCCATGTGCGGTGGGGAGAGGGGAAACGGGAAGTCCTTCACCCAGCTTAAGAACTGGAGGTGTTGGAGGGACAAAGTCACCTGGTAATTCCTACTGAAATGAGGTCCTTCTCCCTGCACTCCATGGCACCCACCTTAGAGTTCACTCTCCAAGAAACGTCCAGTCTAGAGGGCCACGTTTCAAAGCACTGCATGTCTTCCCACACCATCACACATCTGGAAATGACTCCCAAATTCCACCCACACTACTCAGTTGTTAGCCTGACTCCCGGTAGTTCTCTTGGGCTTTCCTCTCTGTACTGAAAGCTGATACAGCACTGGAATCCTATCCTCCCATCCCTAACTCCAGCTGCCCCAGAGCTTCCTGCTTCTCTTCTTGGGATTTACCTGCCACTGAGAACTCCACTCAATTCTCAAGTCTTATCATTGCTACCACTTCCTCTCTCACAGCTTCCCCTGGCTTCTGTGGCTTGGTTCCACTCCCCTCTACCCCTTCCTCTCTACCTTGGTTTTAAAGGGGTCTTGATATCCATCGATTCACTCCAAACTCCCTGCCATCTCAAGGCTGTCCAAATCTCCAATCTTACTGGACCTCCTACTTCTCACCCAGAAGTACTTAACACCACGATGAGTCACCTTCTAAGCCCAAGACAAATCCAGGTGTCTTCCCACTAGACAAGAGAGATCCACATTTCCTCTAATCTTGTATCCAATGGCTGCACCTTACAGACTCCACTGGAACATTTCTACCAAATTTACCTTTATTATGAAATCTTGGGGAATGCTGAATAAACATTTCCCTTTCCAGTGAAAACAAACCTCTTATATTCTCTGATCATAGTAACTATTATGTTTTAGCAGCTAATGTTCCGGAAGTGCCTTAAACAGAAACAAACTGATGCTGTTTTCCTAACAATTGCATGAAGTAGCTATGATCACCCAAGTTCAACTTGTAAGTGAGGAAACGGAGGCACAGCAGTTGTTTACCCAAGGCTGCACAAGCTGAGAGGTAGAGAGTTGAATTACAAGGAGTCAGCATCTAGAGCCAGAGGCCTTGCACTTAACCTTCGCCCGCGCAGGCAGGGTGATCTGTGATGCTGCCAGGTAGCCTCGACTAGAATGTTATGCTTTCAGCTATTATAGATATCCAATATGTTAAGAGAAGAAAAAAAAAAATCTCTAAAACCTTAGTACTTTGGCAGTCATAAAGGGTGGAAATTGAGAATCAGAAGAGGCAATCCATTCCCTGTATATTTTCACCAACCTGGCAATGCCAACACATTTTGGTTTCTACAGCCATGGCACATGAAGCCTGTAATAGAAGGCTTAGTTTTAACCATTTCTGAAACAAAAGTAGCAATGTGAAGCCACTAAGTAAATAAGTAGAAGACCTTAAATGATGTAACACTCCCCTTGCTAATCTATTTGCTGAAAATTTCATATTAAATGAATTCCACAGCCCACTTCATCTTGAGTGGACCTGCGCCCGAACTTGACTGTACAAAAAGCCAGTTTTAAATTTGACTATTTCATTTTTCTCTTTTCAGAATATGTCTTCTTGCATGTAATTACTTAGTCCCCCGCCAAAATGCTACCAAAATCACTAAAGTAGAAGTGTGTTATTTTGCTGTTCATTGATAAACATTGTTCCCAGCCCTAAGAAGTTTTACAATGTTGCAACAAAAACAGGTCATACTAAATAGAATTATATTGAGGATAAAACTGATAAATACCATCTTAACAGAGGGACAAGGGGAAGTAGCTTTTGGCTATAGAAATTTGGGGCACCTATTGGAGCTCCCCTGAATACATTAGTGAGACTGGGGGCATCTTGCAGGGGGCATTTCTAGGTGACAGCTACCAGTGTCAAAGATGTCTCTTGGCAATGAACGTACACCCTAAAGTTTCTAGTCTGAAAGTTTTTAAAAGATGCTCAGCTGACTGAGACAATTACAAGCCAGCTTATATAAGGATGTGTGTTGGGTTGGAGGGATGGCTCAGTGGTTAAGAGCACTGTCTGCTCTTCCAGAGTTCAATTCCCAGCAACAACATGGTGGCTCACAACCATCTTCTGGTGTGCAGGTGCACATGCAGATAGAGCATTCATATACATAAGAATAAATAAATAAACAAAAGAATGTGTGTCAACAGCCTGTTCTGAATGCCTCTCTATTCCACAGGTCCATGTTGTACTTAAACAGAGCAGGATGACCAACGCCCAGAGTGGGCAGACGTGGGTTTGAATCTCACCTCTGTTTCCTACTTGCTTTCAGTCTTTGTTCTGTCAGCAATAAAAATGCAGCACTTGGCAGGGTTGCATTTAATGGTCCTTATGAGTTTCCTTTCCCCAAGTGAGGCGAAAGGGAGGAAAGACAACTCCAATTCTACAATCTGAAATGAATTAGTTCCGTGACTGCTGCTAGACGTTGCAGGAAAAACTGATCCACCAAGCTCTTAAGTTAAAAAATAAATTAAAACCACCCTGAGAAGGGCAGAGAGTGAACAAAACGAAAGTAGAAGAGAGGCTGAGGACTCTGGCCTGGAGGGCTACCCACCGTCAGAGAGGAAGCTCGGTTACAAAGTTGGGGGGACATGGAGCATGCATTCCTGTTCGCAGAAGCCACGTTTAACAACATCAGCAGCCTCCAGAGCTGGAAGGCGTTCTGCATTCCCCACCCTCACTCCAGCTTCTATTTTAATCCATCCCAGACTCCAAATTAACAAGCTCGGCGCGCCCAGATGGACTCTATTCTCCACATACCAAGTGATACCCCGTTATTTTACTTTAAGAACCAAACTGTTCTGCATCAGCTGTGGTTAGTAAACTAGCCTGTGCCCTCTGATCCTTATCAGGGGGCGGAAGCAAAAGAGAGCGTTGCCAAGGAAATGTTTTGTTATCATTAAAACAAAACTATGAAAGCAAGATAATCTTTACCTTTAAGGTCAAGAATGGCTTCCTCCTCTTACACATATATATTTTTTATTTGACACATAATTTTTGTGTACAAGATATAGTGATTAAATTCTTGTCATAGCCTCTGTTTGTGCACAGTAAATCAGGGTGATCCAAGATGCTTAAGTAATCCTGAGACTTACTTTTTCCATCTGTTAAGTCATGTGACTTAGCCAAAGACTCCTCTAAAGTCTCTGGTCCTAGCGCCAATTCTAAGGTTTCCTTTGTATGGAAATCAGAGGTGCTCAAGACCAAAGCTGTCGCTTGCTTAAGAAATGGCAATATGGGACAAACTCCAGACAGCAGTCCCCATAGCCAGATCAAGACAGCTTCTTTACAAGAGACGATGATTGGAGAGTCTATCGGCCATCCTGGGGAACTAAAACCAATAGAAGTGTGTGTGTGTGTGTGTGTGTGTGTGTGTGTGTGTGTGTGTTGTGTGTGCGCATTCCTCCACCTGAACTTTTCGTTTCTGCTTTTCTGCAACAATTATCAATTAGTCAAAACTGTATGGTCAGATCTCAGGAATGGTGGAGGGACAGGGAAGAAGTATAAGAAGGGGAGAAGGGAGGGGGAAGGCTGAGGAGGAGGGGAATGGAGAAGGGAGAGAGGAGGGAGGAGGTAAGAAGGGAAGGAGGAAGTGGGGAGAAAGGGCAGAGAATGCTCCGTCCACAGTCTTCACAAATGTCCTGCTGCAACTATCCCTTCTAACATTTCCTGTGTCTGCAGTCTTTCAGTGTTTTGAAAAAGACCCGTGTGAGTTGGTTATCTGTTGTGAGGAATCTGACAATAAATAAGGTTGATAATTTATTGTTTCAGTCCAACAAAGAGAATCTTTATTGATGTTTTTATTCACCTGGCCTGATTTACACTGAGTAGCAATGTGTGCTAGACTCCATGCTAAACATCAAGTGAAACAACAAAGCACTTCTACCCTGTGGAATGTGTCAGGCAAGTGGATGCTGGTGAGTTGGCCACAACGGTATAAGATGCTTATTGAGTCCTTCCTACCTTGTGCATAGGCTACTGCTAAGGGCCAAGGATCTGCTGGTGAGAAACAGCATCTGTAACTGTGGAACAGTACAGTGGTGGTGGGGAACGCTGAGTTGGTAAAAAAAAATTGAAAATAAGGAAGGGATGCTTCAAGTTTGTAACTTGTGTAATTGCTCAGGCTTCAATTCAAGTAAGTTCGCCAGCCTACCTACTGTATGTAGAAACATGTACAAGTACTTCTGAATCCTAAGTAGGCAGTTACCTCCCGTGGAGTCAAATGCAGGCTACATACTTTAGGAGATAGATATATATATATCTCAGTGAAAACTGGGAGTCTTTGCAGTGTATGATGGGAGGAGGCAGAAATGACTGACTCCAGGTACAACTTCAAGGGAAGCACAGATAGACCCATAGGACAGCATGAGAGAAAGAGCAGGCACATGCCCTTTGCTGCCTCTCCTCCCCAGGAAGGCATGCCTGTGTGGAAGAGGAGGGATGCTTTTCATTTTAGTGAGTTTCTGTTGGATGATCCTGTTTCAGGAGCACAGCTGCCACCCAGCTGAAGAGGAAAATGCAGATTCTCGGGCAAAGTCTGACTAAGGTGCCTCCCAGCACCTGAAGAAATCCTGACCCCACAAACTGCCCGAGAGCTACGTTTCCTCCAAGTACTCCAACTGATCATTTCTGTGAACACACAGCCTTACCAACTATAATCTAGAAAGAACTGAATTGGCCTCAGGCTCTCTTTAAAGAGAAGATTGGTGTAAAGAGGATGAGGACTGCCCTCAGTTCCCAAAGCAAAGGGAGAGCAGAGGAATGTGAATCACAAGCTTAAAGCACAACCGCACAAATCATTGCTGGAGTGGCTTTCGAACTATGAAACATTTCAAGCATTTCACTGCCAGCGAGGGTCACATTCTTTAAGGAGGATTCCGACAACATTTGCAAGTCTGTTTGTCATCTATACCATGAAATCCAGAGGCTGGAGCCAAGAAAACCCCCAGGGAAACATGCACACACACAAAGCAGAACAGAGCCAGAGAGAAGAGGGCAAGTTGGAACTGAGAAAAGGGGTGTCCAGGGCCAGTTCCCAGGTCACAGAGCAGGCGCATCAGTGGTAAACACTAGCCCTGGAGACACCCAAAAATGCTCTGAACAACGGCCCCAATTCCAGGCGCTACTTCTAAGTAACTTTTCCCTTTAAAAGATTTTCAGGAAAGCAACTAACTATGTTTTTCTAGATTTTGGCTTCTGATAAAATCTGTACAAAGCTATAGGTCTTGTAGAAAAAGACAAAGAGTCCACATTTGGACCCTTTCAGAACTTGCCCTATGCTCTGACAGCATCAGTGGGGTCTTACGCCCTCCCACCAAGCTAGCTTTCCCATCTGTGGCCAAAGGTAACAACTCTCATATTACTGCCCCGCCATACCTCTCCCTCTGCCACACTTGCTCTCTCACTGACAACAGCGCCAATCTACCAGCCTAGTTTCTATTTCTACACCTGGAAAGCCAAGCATTTGCAGGCGGGTTGCCTTTTCCTAACCCTCTCCAACCAGACCGCACCACAGCCTGCCTCCGGTGTGGTAGTTCTCGTCTCTCAGCTGAGAACCTGGGTACAGCACAGGGCTAGGGACACAGAGGCAGAGCTTTGGAGAACCAATGCCCTGGGCTGAGACTTACCCTTCACCACACACGGACTGGTTAAAAGGTCAGATGGGTTGCTGGTAAAGCCCCATATAAAGGGCCTGCAAACACTGCGCTGATCTCCAGTTCTTTCTGCCTTCTGTACACCCTACCTTCAGAGAAAAAGATGAATATTCACCTTTCCTCGGCCCTGGCCGCATTTTACCTTCAGCCCATCCAAAATTAGATTTTTCAGATACCAATTAGAAAAACAAAAAACAACAACAAAAACCACTACTGAAGCATACCGAGCCCAACCTGTGGCTTCTAATCCCAGATCCAAGATGGGGAAGCATCAATAAACTAGCCCAAGGACAAATAAACGCTGAGCGTGATGACCCAAAAAACATAGAAGTGGGAGCAAAATCTTCCCTGCAGAAATGTTTTTCAAAAAGTCTGTTTAAACTCAAGAGACCCAAGCTAGCTGGAAGCCAAGAACTGACAGCAACAAAAGGCCATTTCTTACATTTCCAGAGACCACAGCCTTTTCTACTGGAGTCTGGATGACTAGCGCAGGCAAGAGCCTCGACCCTGACCAGGGCGAAGACCTGGGTTTGGGAATGACAGGGTCCATGTGGGCATTCCAGGAATGCTTACACATTTTACAGTGCTCTGAGGAAGGAGGGTGGGAGGGAAGCAAACAGGCACAATGGGTTCGGGCAGATGCTGCAGCTGTCCCATCCCCCCATCACGGTCATGAGCTAATGCATGGAGCATCCATCATTTCAGACCCCTCAGGCTTTCCGGTGGAACTACCCAACTCCATCTAAGCCTTAAAAGGTGCCTACTACACAACTGCTATTTAGACCCTCAAGGGGATCACACTGGTCCTTCCTGCTCTGCCTTATGACAGATTGTGCCTTTCAGACAAGCTTTCTTAAAACATGGGTGAATTCACCATCGAGAGAATTATGAAGCTGGAGTCCGATGGAAGTCTTCCCCCTCAACTTTCTAAGCGTCGTTCTATTCCTCATGTTCATGAATCCATTCCCCGCTACTTCCTGTTTCAAAAACACTGTGGCTTAGTTCATCTATTCTATTCACCGAATGCATTAATCAGCAAATAATAAGGCGTGGATGGGACATTTCCTTCCTTGTGCCATCATTTCTATCACCGGACATAAATTAGCACTTCCTTTTTCAAAGACACCGTTTATTTCTGTCCCTTTCTGAAAAGGTGAGGGGGAAGAGGTGTGGGGAGGGGCTTTGGTCACAGTAATGAACAGAGAACGGCAATCTCTGAAGACAGGGGAAAAAAAGTGAAGCCTGCTCTAAGGCAGGGGGATGTAGAAGCACCAGGGTCTGTCTCCACTCACAACCTGGCCATTTTCTCCTCCCTAGGCAGTTCCTTACGTGAAGCTGGCCTAGTCAACCCTGACATACCCATAGCACCCGAAATCGGAAGGTCTACACCCAAAATATCTCAGGGCATAGTAAATATGCTCTTAAGAAACAAACACACAAAGCTGGGAGTGGTGGCCCAACATCTTTGATCAAAGCCCTGAGGAGGCAGAGGCAGGCAGATCTCTATGAGCTCAAGGCCAGCCTGGTCTACAGAGGGAGTTCAGGACAGCCAGAGCTACAGAGAAACCTGCCTGGAAAAAACAAAAACAAACAACAAAAAAAAAAAGAAAGGAGGGAGGGAGGGAGGAAGGAAGGAAGGATCACACAAATGAACATCTGACCTTACCCTACAAACACCACTCAATGATTACAGTCTGAATTCACAAGCTCCTATAAGAGCTTTCATGATGTCTCAACCTGGTAGTGATGAAACACTACCATGATTAGAACAGAGAGGTTGCTCACATAAATTCGGGGTGTATATTTATTCCAATAGCCACATAACACATTATCAGAAACTTAGAAACTTGGAACACTCCTTTAGCTTTCTTCATTTTATAGGTCATGAGTCAGGGTCATGGGGCTGGGGGGTCTCTGCTCAGGAGAACTCAAGTCTGGCACCACAAGCTGGCTGAGCTGAGCTGACCTGAGCCAAGCTGAGACCAGAGGTCCTAGGGCAAAGTCTACAAACAAGCATTCGGGTGGTTGAAAAGATTCAGTTCCTTGAAGCTAGGTGACTAAAGACTGCCTCTCTTTGTTGGCTGCTGGAGGATAAGCTTAGCTCCAAAGGTCACAATAGTTCCCAGCCGTGTAACTTACTCACCTCAGAGCCAGTAATGGAAAGTCCCCTTGAGTGCCTCTCTCATTTGGGGTCTCCTCCATCAGGAAGAGTGTAGTCCCTTATAAGGAACAGCCAAGCCAGCCATGAGACTCCCCGACTTTTAACTGAGCTTCCTCATTACTAAACCTGTTCCCACCCTCCACGGTGACCAGCCCCGGGAGACAAACCAAATGTTTATGTGTGTACCAGGCAGCTTGGGGTGCGGCCACCTCAGGGTTCTGTCAACCTGAGAATACAGCATTAGGATAGGGCATAACCAAGAATATTATTTCCTCACCTCAGAAAAGACTACAACTAAGAGTCGGGGGGGGGGCATTATTAACCGCATTTCAAACTAGATGGCTCCAGGTCAGCATGGTGTCCCTCCTCTCATTTACACTGGCACTCCTAATGGCCAATGACCGACTTCCTGGAGTTTTTCTCCTTGTGGAAGAATCTGGCAAAAGGGAACTTTGCAATAGCTAGGTGCTGGTCATGTGACAGGAATCCTGGGGACTGAGTGATTACTCAGAAGATAAGTCAGATAAAAGATAAAAGAGAAGATGACTTCCAAGTGTTTCATGATGAAATATAGTACAAAGGTTACTGGGCTGGGTGATGGAAGTTCGCACAGCCAAGGCCTCCCTTACAGAAGGTCAGCTGTGACTGGTTGCAGAAAATGATTGGAGATTAGTGAACACAGACCGGCAACCTCTGGAGACAGGAGAAAACAGGTGAAGCCTTCTCTAAAGCTGTGTGCGTGTATGGCGGGGGCAGGTAGGTGTAAAAGTACCAGGGTCCATCTCTGAATCTGACCATGAAGACAGCAAGAAAAGAAGGAACTCCAAAGGCACAGGAAGAATGAACTGGAAAAGGAGAACCACCATGGGCTCTAGGACTAGAAAGCAGCTTCATGGTTTAAATTTCGAAATGCTTCTTGGAATACAACGTCACGAAGGCACACCCAAGAAGTGGGCCTTTACACACCCCCCAACCTGCCACCACACGCTCTTGCGTTTCGTGGAGAGATCCACAAACAACCAGTGAGCAGGCATATGGGAAGAGCTTCTTCTCCCACCCAGCGAGCTATGAACTTATCTTCCGATCTCTCCAGTGGAACAAGGACTCTCAAGTATAGAGCTGTCTCCTAGCCAAGGCTCTAGGCCACATTGCCAGGCCAGGCAACCATCCAAATAGTTTGCTATTTGATGCAAACTTTCTCAGGGCAGGAGCACGGCGAGGAGAGCCTGACAGAGTGGCAGTGTTCTTCTACCTGTCACAGCTATCACCCCTGTCCTTCTAGACATGTGGAAGGGTTCCGTTTCTTATCTGCTTTTCAAAAAATCAAAAGAAATGGCCCTACAGAATCAGCGCTCTCGGGAGCAGGAGGAAAAAGTTTCTACCTTGCAAGGCTAAGTAAGTGCGCATCTGGGAAACCTCCGTCTGATTGGGAGAGCAAGCTGCATTAGGGGTCTCTCCTCCAGTGCATCTCCATGCAGACCCGTGAGGCTACCCTGTATTTTCAAAGTGTCCTGTCACCGGGTGTTTTAAATGCTGGCTTTCTTGTCTTGATCGCCTAAGGGAAAACAAGCCCCTTTTCCCAGGCTGCCTGCTTGCATTACAAGAATGTTCCCACAGTCCCCTCCGCCCTCCATTGTCAGCTGAACTTACAGGCTTTTTTTTTTTTTTCCCATTATAATCAGGTTCATGTGCCTGAATAACCACAGAGGATCCGAGCAGAACATGAGGAAACTCTCCTCTACTGACAATAATTCTATAAAAAACCCCATCAGCTCTCAAAAATATGTGACAGCGTGGCTTCCAACTCCAAGCAGGTTAGTACACAAAGCACCCAGGTGCTCAGTGAATGAGATGGCATCTAGTTCCCCTGCAATGCTCAAGTTAATTGATTAGAAGTCAGAGGCTCTATGATGGGGACTATTTCTGCTGGCCTCTGATAACGTGATTACAGAGAAGGATCACACTGAAATCAAAACCCTCAAGATTATACAGCTCAGCAGGAGACCCTTGCTATAATCTATATACTCTGAGGAGACTGGAAAGTGAGAAGTTAGCCAGTTAGCTAACTCAAGGTGAACAAAAGACCAGAATTAGCATGAGGCTTGGGCACTGGTCCAAGTAGCTGCCATTAAACACTCCCTATGCCAAGTGGTTTTATCAGAATAACTATTATCCAAGCAGTGAACTCGAAAGGCAAGCAGGGGAGTAATCGACAATTAACACTGACAAAAATAACTACCCTAGCCGTCATCTGAATTTGAGGAAAGTCCAAGCCTTAAATAAATCCTTGTCCACGCGGGCAGTATCAAAGTGCCGATATTCCCATAGCCCCAGCTCCACAGCACCACCATTAAAAACCTCTTTTGCCACAACCGTGCCTAAAGCACACATTTGTGACCAGGAGCAGGGTTAGCACAATGCGGCAGCTGCAACCACAAGGCCTGGAAACAAGGCTTGGCAGCGTGTCCCAGGATCCTTCTCCCTCCGACCCTGCCCACTCGAACCACATACTAATCCGTGAGACATGGAGATGGGCCTATATTCACAGACACCTGAGGATCATAAAACCAGATGTGTCTGGACAGAGAAACTGGTAAGGCCTCAGTCACCAGGGATGGTAAAGCAGCAATAAAGCTGTCTTATCTACTACTCTGACACCAGGATGGGAAAGAACAAGGAAATAAGTTCAGTGCCAAAAGAAGCTCTATCGAGAGACTGGAACACTCAGAAAGGAACAAATGAGGCCCTCTACTTAGATCCGCCTGCCTCTGCCTCCCTGAGTGCTGAGATTAAAGGCGTGTGCCAAAGAGCTGGCTTGAGTTTCTCCACTTTCTAAAAAGGATTTAAAAAAAAAAAAAAAAACTATTATGAGTATGAGCATTTGCCTGTGTGTACATGCGTGTGTGTGTGTGTGTGTGTGTGTGTGTGTGTGTGTGTTTGTGTGTGTGTGTGCTCACACACACTCACATGCCTCATGTGTGCCTGGTTCTCAAAGAGACCACAGAGGTTGCTGGCTCCCCTGGAAACGGAGTTATGGATGACTGAACTGCCATGTGGGTGGTGGGACCTGAACCCCAGTTTTCTTTAAGAGCAGCCAGCTGAGCCATCTTTCCAGCCCCAAGTTCTACCACGT
Organism: Psammomys obesus; assembly: GCF_907164565.1. Lineage (NCBI taxonomy): Eukaryota > Metazoa > Chordata > Mammalia > Rodentia > Muridae > Psammomys > Psammomys obesus. Next base: position 198,849 of record NW_026585690.1, read on the forward strand.
TTTTTTTTAAACCACCCAAAGAAGCAAACATAGAGGGTCCCACTCCCCTTAAACGACCAACAGAAAGCCATACGCCACTACCTACTGAGCCAGAACTTACGTGCACTAGCAAAAGCGAATGGGATCCTTGAGGCTGCCACACCAGAACACCTCCAAGGAACAGTACCTAACAGCTCAGGGGGAGCACCAGATCCAGCCCTTAAGAAAATCCCGATCCGGAACCCTGTGTTGCAGATGGTTTTGGTGCCTTTTCACAGATGGGGAAACCGAACTCATTAAACACCACAGCCGGAGCTTAAACCGGTTCTACCAGATTCCAGGCCTACCGCACTCCTACCTTATCCTGCACGATTAAAACCCAATCTTCTCAAAGGCTACCCACTTCTGCACCACCCCACATGTCAACTCCTGCGCAGCTGTAGATCAGGCTGACCTCAAACTCACAGAGATCGGCTTGCCTCCGCCTCCCCAGCGCTGGGATCAAAGGTGTGCGCCAGCATCGCTCAGCCAGAAGATTGTTCCTTTTTAGAGCAGGAATCTATTGTTTCTTAGTCATCTTACTTTGAACTTTACCTACTATACTACAAACCATCTGTAAAGAGGGCTGTATGTTTACAGAGAGTGAAGGCAGAGACTGAATTGTTGTAAGGTCTATATGACCTGCCCCCCCCCCAAAAAAAAACAAAGGTAACTGAGTAGCAATGCAGAAAGGGGATGAACAGTATGTTTGATGGAGGTCGAGTTTAAATGGGGCTTTGAGAAGTGGAAAAAAACTGAGATGTCCTAGCTGCTTTCTTCCGTGTGGACTCTTCCAATGCTTAGCCCCCACCAGTTGTAAGGATTCAGTGACAAGCAGGCCGCAGCAAAGGTCCTTGTCGCCATGGTATTAGCAGTCCTGGGGAGTCCATAAAGCTAGTTCTTGGTAGCCTTTTATACACAGCAGCAACATGAATATATGCTGACCATAGTAGGGTACCCAAAGCCCCACAGGGGGTGTCACACTATCTCCTGAGATGGGAACTGCAAAGCTTCTCTGTCATAATGCACAGACCCCAGGCCACCATGTGGGGGCTTATATGGAGAGAACAATGGAAGCTAATGGGCAGGGTCACAGCAGGCAGGAAAAGCGAGAAGGACCCGAGAGGAGGAGTCCACAGCTGCTGCCAGAACAGATTCCTTACGATTCTCACTCAAAAGAGCAGAAAACTTGGGCCGGGATGATAGCACATGCATACAATTCCAGGCCTCCAGAAGCTGAGGCCAGAGGAATGTGAGTTCAAGGCCAACCTGGGTGCCACATAGCCCGATCTCCAATAACAATCAAAACCAAAAAAGGAGTAAAAATTCTAATCTAAAGATGACGGGTCAGCGCTGATTCTGAGCAGCCTGCAGCAACTCTTACTCTCACTCATGTCAGATCACCACAGTCCTCTCTTCACTTCAGTGAGTCAGGAACAAGCAATGGCAGAAGAAGGCGGGATGCAGTAAACAGTCCTAACTGATGCAAACCACATGCCCGAGCACGGAAATTCCTATCACTTCCTCCTCCGCTTCTAACAGGCCTCCTCCTGGAGGAACAACACAACAGCTGCGGCCAAACCCCCTGGGCAGTGAGGGAGAACAGCTGTTCTCCATAGTCCCAGCTCCCACCTCATCAAGTTAATACTACAGAAAGAAAGGATGAGCCTTTGGGGGAAAGAAGCCTGGTCCAGATTCATCCCCACATCCTGTCAGAAGAAAGTGAAGGCTGTTCACTATTTAAAATTAGACACACACACACACACACACACACACACGCACGCACACGCACGCACGCACGAGCACACAGGTTTGCTGATGGACCACTATTATACGATTCTGAGCTTATGTAAAAAACAAACCTATAGAGCTGGCCTGATGGCTCAGTGGATAAAGGCACTTGCCACAAAACCCTGGTGCCTGTGTTCAATGGACTACGTAAAGATGGAAAGAACCAACTCCACAAAGTTGTCCTAGATTACACGTGTGTTCTCCGATCAAGCACAACGTGTGTATATATATATATATATATATATATATATATATATATATATATATATACACACACAATAATATATATACACACACAAAATAATAAATTTAAAATTTATTTAAAAAATGTTTTTAGTAACAAGTAATATTTTACCCTCATTGACTAACATTTATGTTCCTGCAGCATGGGCTAGCCTGCTCTTGGTGAAATTTCACTCAAGTTGTTTCAGTTGCTAATTTATTTACTTAGACTCCCATTTCTGGGGGCATTTTAATTTCACTCACATTCTTTGACGTGCACTTTTCTGCAGCTCATGATTGGGAACAAAGTGGGAGTCACCAGCCACTATGGCACCAATACCAACACCCAGTGTGCTGATCATCCAGAGATCTCCAGGACACTTACGACAGTGTGCCCAGGCCTTGGAAACCGCAGCCAGGTGTACTCTACTTAGGCACTGAGTGCAGTACAACAAATGGAAACCCATTTGAAAACCAAGCTTACATAAATTTCAAACCTCATATTGTGTAACATCATACTCGCTCGCTGATGAAAATCAGCGGTTGTGTTCTCTTGAGCCTTTTCCTACACTTTAAATTCCTCTGCCACCAAACACTCTTCCCTTAGATACTGTACTCTTCCCTCTACCTCATCCCACATGATGGAACTGGACATACCTCAAGACAAACAGGCACAAGACCAAAGCTGCGTCCACCACTGCGCTCCATGACTGAGCATCCCTGAAGCCTTCCCAATGCTTCCCTGCGCAGTCACATCATCACCATTTTTTCACCACCACTATGCACACCATTGTGTGCACAATACTGCAGACTGAATCCAGGACCTCACATACGTACAGCAGCAAAGCACCCACCTCCGAGATGCAGTCTACTCTAAAGAATTGACTACCACCCCTCTGGCCTTTAGTCTCATCATCCATAAGAGGGATGGGAGGAAAGAAAGGAAGAAAATTGTACTTTGTTCTTTTGTTGCCACTTTCACGGTGTAAAGGAGATGCTGTCTCCATATATGAAATCAGTACATAAAACCATGTTTTGTTTTGTTTTGTTTTTACAATGTTACTTTGCATGGGCTACAGGAGACCTTGCCTCCAAAAGCCAAAAGTGGAGCTGGAAAGATGGCTGAGAGTTTGAGTACTTGCTGCTCTTGCAGAGGACCCAGGTTTGGTTCCCAGCATCCAAATGGCCTCTCAAACTCTAGTTCAGGAGATCTAACAACAATCTCTTCTGGCCTTTGTCGGCTCTTGCACTTATGTGGTACACATAAACTCACTCAGGCTACACACACATACACATAAATAAAAGACATATCATGCCAGGCGTGGTGATGTGTGTCTTTAATCCCAGAACTTGGGAGGCAGGAGCAGGTGGATCTCTGTGAGTTCAAGGCCAGACAGGACGATATAATGATTTCCAGGACAGCCAGAACTAAGTAAAACCCTGCTTCAATATACAAACAAACATATACATCTTTTAAAGTGCTAGAGAGAAAGAAAAAAAAGAAAGCCACCATTTTGTTTTTCTTAATAGTGTTATTTTACAGGCCACTCTCAGCCTGCAGTCACCAGAAGTGCTAACCTGGAAATCACACGATGTGCACCTCCATCTTCAAGTCATCCTTTGGGAGATGTAGGGCCTCCCCCACCTAGAGCAAACTGCAGGGGAACACAGAGGCTGGGGTTACTTCCTGAGTGTCTGTCCACAAGCAGTCAGAAGATCCCTGGGGAACATTTCAGGGCTGTAAGAGTTCAAATGTTTCCAAGCCAGGAGCCTAGCAGGTATGGCCGAGTTGTAGAGATCTTGCCTACCATGTGTGGGACCCTGAGTTCAATCCCCTACATCACTGAAACCCAAGCGGGCTGCAATCACCCAGCCTCACATCCATTGGGGGGCTGTAGCTCCATGTACTTCGGCAAAAACAGCACACTTCGTTAGAGCCAATTGTAAATGGATCCAAAGACCAGCTGTCCTCCACTAAACAGGCCATGGAAAAGATTTACAAAAATGTGACGTTATTAATCAATTCTACGATCTTAGTTTGAAAAAAAAGCTGTTTTCTTTTTTTCATAGAACAGTGTTATTTATGTCAATGTGTAATAAGTTTATTATTGTTACTTTAAATGAATTCAGTGACAGCAGACTAAAGTTGCAACAAGAAGCCCTGGGAATGGCTAAAAGAAAGGCTTTGTTTCAGCATAAAGTTTACCAACTAACCAAAAATGTTCCAAGCTAATGCTGTCACAGCACACCCTCTGGATGGCAGAATGCTCACAAACATGCCTTGTACTGTCTGTAAGGTGTTCGGTGCCCTTTGCTGCCTAGGTGGAGGGGGGGCGGCTCCAGCCACCCAATTTACCCAGGCTGCGTTACACAGCCCTTACAAGGGCTTGCAAGACAGGCTCCCCATGAGCATTCAACTGCACTGAGAACGTGAGGTACATCCGACCCATCCCGTTTGCTGCCAGCTCCACAACACAGACACTGACCAGGAGCCCCGAACAGGATCAGTGACAGCAAGAAAAATTTGCCTCCAAACTATCTAGAACGCCTTCCTTCTAACTGTCCTTGAATTTCTAGCGTAAGCAAGTCCAGGGGATTTGGCTCAGTTCTGGGTCTGTGGGCCGTAAGCAGGTCATTTATTCTCCTGGGTCTCGGCTTCCTTCTCTGCACAAGAAAAGAACTGGGGGACTGAATTCTTTCAAAGTCCTCCCTGCACCCGCACACTATAAAACCCTGAACAACGGATCCCAAGGGGCATTCACTTGCCCCAACAGCAGCTCACACGGGCATTGGCAGAGTGTCAGTGCTCAGTGTCTGTCTGACCAGTCAACAGCATGGGCTGAGTGGAAGTATTAAGTAGGAAGAGAAAGGGGCAGGACAGAAAGCCAATGCAAGGCATCCTGGGTATTTTTATCCTCACACCGACCCGCTGGATAGAAAACTTACAAAGGGAAAAGGTCCTGATGGGCCACACTTAAGTGAGAGGACATCTGAGTGAGCAAGAACAATGAGAAAGGGAAACCATCCTGGCTCAGAAATAACCACATTTCTCAAGCAGAATCTGGATTTAAATTCACACACACACACACACACACACACACACACACACACACACAGTGAACTATGAAAGGAGGAAGCAGCAGCTTAAAGGCAAGGGAAAGGCGAACAAGACAGGATCATAGAATAGATGTGATATAAAGGCAGAAGAGAGAGGCAAATAACAATATTAATAACAAGCATAATCGTTTATTGAATAAGGATGTCTGTATGCAAGCAAATGCCATCGTGAAACCCACTACTCGGTATCCTAACCAAAATAGTTAAAGAAAGAATGAGTTCCGGTGATCTACACCTGTAATCCAGCACTGAGGAAGGGGAAGCAGGAAAACCAGAGGTTGTCACACCACCCTCAGCTACGTCAGCTAACGGAAGTCAGGTGTCAAAAATAAATAAGTAAAATTTAATGTCTTGAAATTACTAATAAAACTGATAAGTATTCCACAAACTTAGCAATAAAAAAAAAAATGAGTGACAGTAAAAAAATAACCAACTTTTTTTATTTAAAAAAAAAAAGCAAAAAACTGGTGAAAACAGCAGGCAGAAAGCCACGGCCATCATCTGGGGCTCAAACAAGCAATGCTTCTTTAGAAGCCACAAAGATGTCTTCATGCACAAAAAGAAGCTTTAAAGCATCAGTTCACCAGAAAGATCACCAGTCTAAGTCCAGCCTAAGGTTCTATCTCAAACAAAGCACTCAAGGCTACACAGAGGCCCTGGACAAATACTACGCCACTTTCTGAAGGGAGCTGAGTACTTCCAGGCTGAGGTATTTTCCCTCTGAGAAGACTCTCTATCATTTTTATTTTAAAAACATTCAACAATTGGTCAGGGATGGGGCACATGCCTTTGATCCCTGCACTCAAAAGGCAGAGCTCTGTGAGTTCGAAATTGCCTTTGTGTCCCCAAAGTAAGTTCCAGACCAGCCCGGGCTACATAGTAAAAAATGCTGGCTCAGAGTAGCAACAACAAACAAGAACGTAACAAAACCCAAATCTACATCTGTACATTTGTTTCCTTGTTTATTTAAAAAAAAAAAAAAAAAGCAAACAAACAAACTGAGTTTAAAGCCTGGGAACATTTGTTTGCCCAACAGGCAAGTTACTGACCTTTTGTGGGCTTTTCTCCTGATGGCAGTGCACAGGGGCTGCTGGACAAATGAGATGGCGATCAGTGGCTCTCAACCTTCCTAATGCGGTGACCCTTTAATACAGGATATTGTGGTTCCTCGTGTTGTTGTGACCCCCCAACCGTAAGATTCTTTTGTTTCCATTTCACAACTGTAACTTTGCTGCTGTTATGAATTGTAATGTTAATATCTGTGTTTTCATATGGTCTTAGGCAACCCCTATGAAAGGATGATTAGACACCCAGAGGGGTTGTGATGCACAGGCTGAGAAACCCTGGGATTGAGGCTGCACCCAGACAGCTTGTGTGCTGCAGGGGCAGGCCCAGTATCAGCACTGCTACCGATGCCGGCATTTCCATCCATAAACCAAGCGAGAGGAGCTCAGAGGCACTCTCTACCACAAATACCTAACTTTAAGGGTTTGAAAGACCCTCTTGCTGCCTTCCATTCAGCTCAGCCTAGACCCAACAGCTAATTATGAGTTACATGCTAATTATCTAGTAAAAGTTTCTTTAAATTACAGAGCTCAAATGCCTGCCTGCTGTAGACTGGCTGGGTTCTGGGGCCTCCTCCTTTCATGTCCTGAGATCCATGCTCTTCCCTTCCTGGCCTCTTTGACTTGTTCTTAATTTACTAGTTCAGGGCACCTCTCACCTGAACAAATACTTGGTTGGTTTGTTTGTTTGTTTGTTTGTTTTTGTTTTTTTAAGGATACAAAATGAGTTCATTATGTTTAAATTGTTGATTTGAACTTCTGTCAATGAATACTTGGTTCTTAACAGTCGCTGAGACAGCTAAGTATAATTAAACAGACCAGTAAAAAGTGAACTAGATTCCAAAAAGATAGCAAAAGTACAAGCCAAAGAGAAAAAGACAGCGTGCTTTCGGGCTCTATGTAAGCCACCAGAGACAAAAGTAAAGGGATATGGATGAAAAGGAGACAGACTTAACAAAGGCTGAGTGTCAACAGACAAAGAGTGGTGGAGCTTGGGGGAGGTACGGATAGAAACAAGTTATTCACAAACAAACAAATGCCCAGTCTAACCACTGACGTGTAGGAATCGGGGATCACAGCCACCTGGGGAAGGGGAACGGGCCACATCTTGCTTAACCTGAAAACTATGAGGGATGGGTAGGACCAAAGCACCAATGTCAACCACACACAGCGCGCCTTCCATATGACACAGTTTAGTCAGGAATCTTGCCCTTCCTCTTTTCTACTGTGCACTGTGTATGGTCCATGTCCGTGCTCACATAAGTGCATTCACATATGCACGCAGGCACGAGTCTGTGAGCACATGGGGGCTGGGGGTCAACACTGGTGTTTCCCTCCATCACCGACTATCGCACTTTTTGAGGTAAGTTAAATCCGGAGCTCAACTCTTCAGCTCAGGTGGCTGGTCAAGGAGCTCAGGATAGCCTTCCGACTCCGCCTCCCAAGCAGTGGGGTGGGCCCTTTTATTGTATGGTGCTGGGGAGGTCTGTGCTCAGGTCCTCAGGCTTGGTTCAGTCAGGTAGGTAGATCACACAGGCTGCTAGCTCAGCATAACTCTTTACTTTGCGGGGAGGGATGTACCTGGTACCTCACAGCAGGACCTTCTTGCTTGCTTGGTCTGCTTTCAATGCCCAGTGCATCAATGACTGTCTCCCGAGTTGTGCTCATTTTCAAGGGGTTTCTCTTGCCCACTTTCCCAAGTGAATGCTACCATGTTATGAGGCTCATAAAAGGCCTGGCCTATTCCTAACGATGGCACTGCCCCTATATAAATTCAAGGGTCACAGCAGGCCCTTCACTATGTCAGCCCAACACTCCGTTCCAGAGAAACATGCAAAGGATGCAAATTTTTTAAATAACCAATGTTTTCTTATACCAATACACTCGGAGACAGACACGTTATTCTGGAATCTGGTATCTAAACTTAATATTTTAAATGATGCACAGGCTTAAAAACTCTATGTAACTCATATTGAAGAAGAGGAGGAGGAGAAGGAGAAGGAAGAAGAGAAAGAGAAGGAAGAAGAAGAGGAAAAAGAGGAGGAGGAAGAGGAAGTAGCAGCAGCAGCAGCATGGACAGTGTCACAGTACTGACATACAAACGCCACCTCTGCTACTTTTGAGTTGAACGGCCTGGCGTTGTTTCTTGTAGGTCTCTTTACCTTTAACTGTGAGATGCGGGTAACAACTGCGTGCTGGAGGTTTGCTGTTTTCTCAACTGAGATACTGCACAGCGCCAAGGAGTCTCACCCAGCAGTAAGCAATTCAAAAGTAAACAGTGCTCTCTACCAACTCAGTGCCACTCATGACGGGCCCTGATGTGTGTATAAGACACGCATATGATACTTATGCATGTAAAATGCGAAAAGCATTCTTCCCATGAAGCCTGTGGTTCCCAGTTCTAAAGATCACAGGCATCTGCTAATAACCACCTCTGACTCTATTATTTCTAGAACTTTCACTATTTGTGTTGGCAGTTCCCTGGAAGGTAATTAAACGACGAAAACGAAAATCCCAAAAGCAACCTGCTAATTTCCATACAAAACGGCGTCAGGGTTCATTGCTGTACATATAATTTCGATTACTAGGAAAAAATAAGCCCAGGGGAAGGCCAGGAAACACAGCATCAAAGAGAACTAACTAGTCATGCCATTTGCAGTGGCTGCTTCACCCAGGCAAGGTGGTGTTTTCTGAATCCAGGGAGTAAATTACACTGAAGCGTCAACCAGTCTGTTCAACCCAGGCCTGACAAAAGTTAGGCTGAGACAACAAAGAATGGAAATAAAAGGTAAAATCTTAAGTCTACTGAAACTTGCTCATCTCTCAGCCCTTAATGCTCCGCGCTAATACATTCTCTGCCCCTGAGCAGTGGTGGCTGTGAGGGCTCCTATGAGGGGAAAGAGCAGATGGTCAAACTCTTAGTTGCAGAACCTTCTCCAAAGCACGTTATGCCACAGCAATTCCTCCAAACCTAACTCCTCTTCACAAGAAGAGACGTGAGCTTGGAACAGCAATTAAATGTGAAGCGTTTACCAAATAATTCCTTGGTGCCAGCCATTTGTTACTGAGTTTAAGATAGAGAAATGAGTAAGACATGAAAACTACAGTGTAACAAGATGTCAGCTAATTACAGGAGCCCAAGTTAAACAAGAAATCAGAGTGTGAACCTGTCCCTGCCTGGGGGAGGGAAAGCACAGAAGCCTCATCTAGAGGGACGAGGACCTGCAGAAGAAGGAAAGATTGACATGAGAAGACAGATAAGCATGAGGAAGCAGGGCACAGGCTGGGCCTACAGAGCTCAGAAGGGCAAGCCACCCGGGGAGATGAGCCTTCATGTATCCTGAAGGGAACAGAATATGAAAGGGCATCTTTGCAGAAATAATTTAAGATGGTTAAAAGTAGATTCTGCCTCTCTGATAACTGACATTCCTTTGGGGAGCATTTTATCCCCAACAAAAAGACCCTTGAGTTCTACAGTTTATGTGACAGTGTTACAGAATGGATGGCTTTTTTTTAAGAACTGTGAAAGCTGGGTCTGGTAGGCTATGCCTGGAATCTAGCTGGGAGGCAGAAACAGGAGGATTCCAAGGTCAAGAGAAGTCTGGGCTACAATAGTGTAACTAGTTTCTGGCCTGTCTCCAAACCACCACCACACACACACACCACCACCACCACCAACAACAACAACAAAACCATCCTAGCCAGGCATGATAGCTCACACCTGTAATCCCCACACTTGCGAGGCTAGGGCAGGAGTTCAAGGACATAAGGACAGCCTGGGCAACAGTGTGAGTCCCTGTTTTAAAAAGCCATCGCATCTGAAACCTTAACGAATCATCAAAGCGCCTGGAAATGTCAGGAGTGATCCCCTAAAGAACCCCTTGGCTAAAGGCAATAAAATGAAACCTCACTTCCAAGTTTCTGGCCATGAAGACCCCACTTGTTTATCCAGCTGCGATGCATTCAAATCTTATGACTTGATAGAACTTGGCTCGTGCCTATGACCTGAGTTTGGGCGGGCTTCCCTAATTTCTTGAGAAAAAAAAAAACACTGAACATGTATGCATTTATTAATTTCCTTGATGCCTAAAGTCAAAGACTTGTTTTGTTTGGTCGAGGGCCCTGAAATATGATTCGAAGGTCACAACATCTCATGTTTTCCATAACTTTCAGTGTTAAGCACTCAAGATGTCTCCCACACAAATATTCAACAGACTCCATTTAGAAAGCTGGCAGATAAAAAGCTCCTCTCTCTGGGCCAATCAATTCACCACCACCAAACCCAAATCCAAAGCAAAAGGGAACAGTTACAATGACAAGCCACACTTCCGGGAGTAGCAGACCTCAGTGTGGCCTGTAGTGCTCTTGACCAACACTGAGATCTGCCATTTCCAACTAGCTTCTGTTGGCCTGAAAAATGAGACAGAACTCCAGCACCTGACTCTAACTGCAGTCTTTCGTTCAAGGCCAGGGAGCCGCGTCAAGCCAAACATAACACCTGGCCAACAGACAGCTCCACACATGCAGAGAGCCTTTGACTCAGTGCCATGTTTGTGGTACAGTTGTTCCGTGTTTTAGAGGGGCAGAGGGGCCCAAGGCCATGGAACACCCCACACGGATTTACAAGCAAGATGTCCGGATACTGTTCATGCCTTTTCACTCAAGCTGACATCTGGAGTCTCAGAAAAACTACCATTTTTGCGGTTGCAGGGTGGCTGAATATCAACCATTTCATGAAATTCAATCTTCTACTAGGATATTTTGCCACTTCGTTTTAAAGTTCTTATTATGCAAGAACCAAGAGGGCCTCAATCTTGTGATCCTCCTACTTCGGTCTCTTGAAAAACACAATTACAGGTATGCGGCCCCATGCTTATTGCCCATATTTTACTATTGATCTAATTGGTGTTTGTTTTGTGTTTTTTTTTCATCATAGAGAGGTAAGAAAGTAGGCTTTGAGAAGAGAGTATTAAAACCCATATAAAGACAACAGAAATTTGTTAAGCAAAGTCAATGTTAAGCAAAGCAATGTCCTAGGAAGACATTTTAAAATAACTTTCTAAACAACCCCCTTTCTCATTCATCCCAGACTCTTGTTGTCATCAAAAGCACATGGACAAGATGTTTTTCTACAGACAAGAAGAAGCAAGACAAACAGAAAATGCTGGCCTCCCACTGGAAGGGAGGATGAACCATTTACAACTCAGCTTAACTCTCGGCCTTTCCAGCTTCCTCGTCCCTTATCCGTGGATAAGGTGGCATCTTACCCCTCTTCTGATTTCAGCACTAACAATTTATTGGAATTTGGCAACAGAATTTCTTCTACCTATATCCACTTGCATTTTATATCATCATCTTGCCAGATTCATAAATAATTTAGTCTGTAGGAACAGCCATTAACTGTCATTGGACCTAGCTGGGAAGAAAAAAAAAAAGTCCAACCCTTCACTATATATAGCACATGCTTTGCAGAATACGCACTTGCTCACCTCCCACACTCCCTAGCATCGCTCTCTGGCTCCCTCTCCATTGCCACAGTACTCAACTGTACATGAACTCCATTCCTCTTCCCCGATCGGATGCCGGATTACAGTCCAAGCATGTTTCATTTCTACTTAAAACAAACACACATCCGAGGCACACACCACAAAGACATGCTTCTGTTCTTCAAATTTGCTTGTATTCTAAGAGGCATCTCAGGACTGGGATGTAACTCCCTCCGCTGGTCGGACTCCTGCCTGGCACGGACGGAGCCTAGGCTCTGTCTCCAGCATAAAACCAGGTGCAATGGCTTGTGTGTCCCTGAAGGCCCAGAACTTGTGAGAGCCTGGGAGGAGGCATCAGCAGTCCCTCACCCTTGACTACACGTGGGCTTAACATTGTCAAAAAGTTTCAGAAGGGAAAATTTCACTTCACATCTAGATGTGTGTTTTCTTTTCCAACACTGAATCTAAGCTTTGGTAGCCCTCACTTCAGAGCCAGTGTGCTGTGTGCCTGTGTGGTGACAGTGGTGGGAGAGTCTGAGTGTTGCCCTTTCTGGTACTTTCTCTGCCTCCAATAATGGCAGGGTGGGGCGATGCCTCACTGACTCCATCTTGTGTGTGTGCTGTTTGGTGAAGGGTGCTGCCTGCGTACCATGTGTGCAGGGCCCTGGAAGGGCAGAAGGCAATGTCAGCTACATCCCCCTGAGATTGGAGTTACAGATGATTGTGAGACACCATGTGGGTGCTGGGAATCAGACCCGGGCCCTCTGCAAGAGCAGCCAGTGCTCTTAACCGCTGAGCCACGACTCCAGCCCCTCCTTTACAACCTTAGCATATATGCCATCCATTGTACAATTCAAAAATCATATGTATCTACCAAAACCATGTGATAAATCATTGAGGCGAGCTACTTAAAAAAGTAAGTAAATATTTCTTATTAATGTTATGGTAATATTAAGTTGAGCATTTTACTAACTGTAATGTCTAAGGACTAGATTTGAATTATGCAAATGTATTTTCTTTTTCAAGATGTGTTACTGCTGGCTTAAATCCGGACTGTTATAAAATCTGGACTACGTGAAAATCCAGAAAATTAACACTAAAAAGCCTACTCATACTAATCTTGTGCCCTCTTTGCTGAAAATAGTTGCGGCATTTGCCTCCTCAGGTCACAGTTATTATAAGAGCCTTAGTGGCTTTCTCCGTGGAAAGGACAGCATGGCTGATTTGATGATGCTTCATTCCTAAATCTTTGGGCTTAGCTCTACCATAGATTCAAAGGCCTCCTGTAAAATAAGGCAAAGCTTTGCTTTGTGAAGTTATTACATAGAAAATGGCAGGGATCTTTATTAAGGAGGCAGCAGTAAAACATGGAGTAGGCTGTCATTTGAGCCTTGAATGTCACCACAACCCTTTCCACAAATGATCAGTGTTAAAGGCTTAGACACCACCTTGGTGCTATTGTGACATTGTAGAAACTTTAAGAGGTAGAACCTACAGAAGGCCTTATATCACTGGGGAACCTTCAGACCTGTCCTTGAAGGGGACAGTGGGATCCAAGCCCCATCTCTTCTCCTTCATCCTGGACATATTACAACTTTGTCCCCACTATGTGCTCTCCATGATGCGCTCCCTCAGTGAAAACCCATCAATCCACCACAGACAGGGACCTCCAGAACTGAGAACTAGAACAGCTCCTTTTTTGCAGGCTGACTGTCGCCATTGCTACAGAAATGGAGAGTGACCACCTACAGGGTATTATCCGTGTGTCCACTATGGCATGTAACATGGAGTAATAAACGATGAGCTTAGACACAGACCCAGCCCTATCTCCTAGAAACATTTCAGAGGCAAGAGCACCCAAAGGGTGGGCTCTGCAGGAGATAAGGACATAGAAGAAAGCCACATCCTGTGACAGCTGAGGGCATGCTGTGGTCCAGAAAGAGCTGACGGCTTCAACACGGCCCTTCCTCTGGCGTAGTATCTTCTATCAATAGAACCACTTAGCCAGGGCCTGGGAGTGTTTCTGATGACAAAAGATTGCCCACCCATCACAAATCCATCTCCCCCCCAAATCCTGAAATCCAGGCACAGGCCTCCAAATTTAGAATATCCATATTCTGCATCCTATCCCAAAGAGAAAATCATTATCAACTCTTAAAATCAACATCACCCACTCGGCTACAAGCCTGGCTTTACCCTGTAGGGGAAGTACACTTGCAATATCCTTGAAGCGGGCACTGTTTCCTTCACTGTGTCCACAGACTCCAAGGTCCTTGCTACAACTGTTTCTTAAATAAACAGCATTTCCCTCAATTACTCTACCAGTAATAGGCACAAATGCTCAACCTCACAGAAACAGTTTCACAAATGACCGTGTTATGGTCTGTCAATGGTAGGAACACTTACTTCTACCCCCAAAAGTGTCTGCCATGCTGCAAGCATCTGGGACACAGTGTCTCTGCCCTCCAGAGGTCACACCTTTCTAAAACCTAGGTGAGCGACTAAGCATGGCCACTTTAGCCCAGCGAGTCACAGAGAAACAGCCCACTCTGTGCAACTTCAGGCCAGGCTGCTTCTCTCTGGAGCTAAGTTTTCTGAGGAGACTTGTCTAAAAAGGACCCTCAGGCTTTTTGCTCTTTTTAGAGTTTCCATGCTTCAGCAGTGCTGCCATTCAATAAATATTGCATACGAATAGAGTTTCAGTGCTTTAAATATGCATAAGCCCAATGTTCAATATAGGGACAGGTAAGGGAGGCCTGGCACAAGTGGCTGTCCCACTGGGGTTCAATTTGCTTTTGAAATAATGACGGTGGTAATGTTGGTGGTGGCAGCAGAGAAAGAGTTCAAGTGCAAAGATGGCCACACATCTTTGGACCTGTTACCGCTCATTGTCACGTCACAGCCTTCACCATCTACACACTTTGTACTGTTAAATCACAAAAAATCCTCTGGAAATTAACGAGTACTTCTCTTTCAGTGCCTCCAATTGACTCAGGCCCTTTGAGGAGGGAGAGAGGTGGACCAGACACACTGGGGAACAGATAACATGAGACAGATCATGAACTAGTAACCACCCCTAGGTAACAGGATAGAACTCATCATCTTCAACTTTAATAAAAACATCTCTGCTGCCATGGTAACTCATGCTTATAATCCTAACACCCAGGTGACAGACACAGGAGGAGGGTTCTGCCAGCGGCCAGCCTGTATATAGCAAGCTCAGGCCAATGTGGACTAAAATAGTGAGAACCTGCTTCAGGGTTTTTCTACTTAAAAAAATAAAAAATAAAAAATAAAGTCAGAGAGAAAGGTCAGATTTAATTATTTCCAGACTGTACTCAAGAAAGTTGTGTTATATAATATAGGAGCAACTAGTCCCATGTAACTGTTTCAGTATAAGCTAATGAAAATTAAGCTGAATTATGGAGAAAAAGACAGATCAGCAACAAGAGCCCTTGTTCCTCTTGCCGAGGACCTGTATGCCATTCCCAGCACCCACAATCATCAGTAACTCCAGTTTCAGGGGAACCAATTCCCTCTTCTCGCCTCCACGGGTACCAAGCATGCACATGGTAAAACATTCAGCTGTGAATTTTACAGTACGCATCTAATAAAAATAAATAATTTACCATTAAGCTAAGTTACATTTTCAGTTCTGCAGCTATACGAAAGCCATTTTAAGGGTACAGCAGCCATCCGTACATGGCTTTTTGACTGTCATACTGGGCTGCAGTGGAAGAGTGCTTCCATCATCACTAAAGACCCCGTGGGTGAGGCTCAGAGTGTCACCACAGTTAGAAGAGGGTTCAGCCAGTGCTGTGGACTTGGCCTTGAGATCACTGCTGGCTACGCATGTCTCAATCCTGACCCATCACATAGCAGCTGTAGGTACCGGGCTGAGAATAACAGCTAAGAAACCCACTCACGGGGCTGTCGGGAAGGTAAACATTTACCTCCTGAACTCTGACACAAGGGAAAATATTCGGAATTACACAACTTCAGTGAGGAAAGCACAGCGATGTGTACAGGAGTCCAGTGGCAAGGCCCATGTGCAAGGGAGCGTAAACATTCCCAAACACATGTGAAGAAAAAAACAAATGTCAAAGTGACTCTAGTTGACATTTGAGACGTGACGGCGTCACACATTTCAACTTCCAATTTTTTCCATCTACCGTCTTTATTTTAGGAAATAACTTTCTACTTGCTCATCTTTTAAGATAAGGTTGTAGCTCAGGCTAGCCTAAAACTTACTACATAGCTGAGGATAACCTTGAACTCCAGACGTTCCTGCCCTCCATTTCCTAAGTGCATGGAGCCTGTCCCTACTCCAGGCTCCTACTTGCTGTGTTGGTGTTTTGTTTGGCTTCATGGTGTATTGTATGCATAGTGTGCATGGAACTGTGTTACATAGGACATTTCCATACAAGCATGTACTGTACGTTGACCTACTTGCTTTTTTAACTCCTGACTTTCTCTTAGTTAGGATTAAGAAGTAAGGGGCTGGAGAGATGGCTCAGTTGTTATGTCTGAGTACAACTATTCACACAGAAGACCAGAACTCAGTTCCAGCACCTACATAGGGTGGCTCACAACAGCCCCTACCTCCAGCTCCAGGGTACCTGAGGTTTTCTTCTGGCCTGCATTCACCTGCGAACATACACACACACACACACATACACACACACACACACACTCACTAACTCACTTAGTTTTTTTTTTTTTTTTTTTTGTAATTCTAACAGGATTAAGAATCAAATAATGGAAGACTGGCTGGGCTGACACTTGGGGAAAACAAAGTATATGAATAAATGCAAAAACGCAAGAAGGCTAACAGCTCAGACTTGGTCGTAGCTTTCATTTACACAGAATGAAACAGCTTCCCCTTCACAAAGCAGACTATAGAGAGTCTCAAAAAAAGAAATGACAAGACTTAGCCAGGCATGGTACTGGAAGCCTGTCATTCCAGCACTTGGAGGCAGTGAAGCAGGTGAAGACAGAAGAATTAGGAGTTCAAGACCAGCCTGGGCTACATGACCCTCTGTCTCAGAAACAAACAAAAAATAGAAATAAAAATAAAAGTCTCAAAAATAAATAAATAAATAAAAGTCTCTAATGTTGCCTTTACAGGATGAGGTTATTTTTTTTATTCTAGAATCCCAGTTCCCTCTATTCTGGGCTAATCTAAGAGAAGTCAAAGAGGATCCTTTCATCCCTAAATCTTCTATCAAAAAATGCAACAACAATCAAACAAAAAGCCTGATAATCAGTTGCATTAGGACGTAATAACCCAGGAAAAACCACTGACTTCAAAAGCAAATGTTTCCCCCACTCAGGATGTAGAGAGAAGCTGTGGACAGTGCAGGCCAGCAGAGGGGACAGGAGCAGAAGCTGAAAGGGATAGTTTTCTTAAGTACAAGTTCCTTTATCCAAAGCTATGAGGATCAGGATTTGGGTAATTTATCTTAAAAGGTATTTAAAAATTGAGATATTATAAAAATAGTCATAGCCTAAATATTTGATTTCACCTCAAAACATCTAAACATACATTCATTTCTGAGGTTTTGTTTGTTTTGACACAGGGCCAAGGCTTTTTTTTTTTTTTTTAATCAGTGAAATCTGAACAAGTCTACCCAGGTTGCACTTACAATATAGACAGACATCTATCCTGAGATTTCATTTATTTTGCTTTTTTAAAAAATGTATTTTAAGACAGGTGTGGTGGTGCATGCCTTTAATCCCAGCTCTCAGGAGGCAGAGACAGTGGAATCTTTGTGAGTTTGAGACCAGTCTGGTCTACAAGTGAGTCCAGAACAGCCAAGGTCTCTGTTACACAGAGAAACCCTGTCTTGAAAAACAAACCAAAACTGTATTGTATTTAGTGGGTGCATGTCTTTTTGTTGTTTGTTGTTGTTTTGTTTTTCAAGATAGGGTTTCTTTTTGTAGCCTTGGCTGTGCTGGACTCACTTTGTAGACCATGCTGGCCTCGAACTCAGAGATCCACCTGCCTGTCTCCCTTAGTGCTGGGATTACAGGCTTGCCCTACCAAGCTTGTCTTTGTTTAATCCCACCACTAGGGAGGCAGATACAAGTGGATCTCTGAGTTCAAAGCCAACCTGGTCTATATGATGAGCTCCAAAACAGCCAGGGCTATGTAAAGAGGTCCTGTTTGGATGTGAGACAAACAGACAGAAAGAAACACAGAAAGAGACAAAGACAGAGAAAGACAGAGCCTGAGAGCTATCAATCTCTGAGCCTATTTACCCCATTAACCCCAGCTCCCAGACTCTACATAAGGCGGCTTTTCCTCCATCTTTTTATAAACACCTTGCCTATATAAACTCACAAGTTTTATTTTAGCAAACTTCTTACCCTTACCAAATCTTTTCCAACACGTCTAATGTAGAAGCAAGTCAATTTTAACACTTACATTGCATAGATTCACTGAACATGAAATTAAGCCATGCATATATGATGGCTTCATCTGTGTTGGCGTAAGCAGGTTTAAAAACAGTCAACTGTTCCACTCAGCATACAACGGTGAGACCCACACCTGTTGCTAGTAACAGCCGAGCAACTGTTACTAGCGTGCTGGTCAAAACCAGTTGGCGTGTGATGGGCTGCCAGAGTGTTCTGCAGAGAGCATAGCCAGTGCAAAACAGCCAGCGGAGTCCTGAAACATCCCCTCCTCCTGATTCTCATACACTTCTCGTCCTTGTGTGTGCCACTGCTATTCCTGCCTTAAAGCCAAAGACACTCACACGAAAGATCAGCCCCAGAGGAAAGAAAGCTGGTGGTTAGCTTTCAAGTTCTGTTCAAATTCCCAGTCAAAGAGGGGACATAAAATAAGCCCCCTTTCTGATTACGGGAGCCAAATTTCCACAATTATTCATGAGAAAGGCAAGAACCGATCAGCAGTGACTACAGTACCAGACTCTCCCAGTCACAGAAGCTGGGCATCCTTTTTGAGTCTCAGCCTTTTCATGTTGGATACATTTCAAGTTTGTTACAACAGTATAGAACACAGGGCTAGAATCACAGAAGGGTCTCGGGTACCGTACTGGTTGGGGAAGCCTGTGAGAATGAGTTAAGACGTGAGGTAGAAACAACAAGCCTGGATGACTCAGCCAGACCTGAAGCCAAAGACAGACAATGGATCTAGTATGGCCATAGTAGGAGAGCAAGAAGAAATATGGCTGGGACCTCTTTCTTTTTGCCCAGTGTCAGCTGGGGCACAATGCTTGTTGACTTAAAGAACAGGAAACAGGAAAAGCCAGAAAAGAATAAGAACAGCTCTTCAAGGAGAAGGAATTCCAGCACGGATGAGCAACAGACTCATGAGGCCCCATCCCTGGCTGAGGCGCTGTGGCTGTTGACGGCTGCTGAAGGACAGTCATTTTTCCTCAGGAGTGGAGGCACTGGCTACCTATGCGTGCTTCACTAAATACCATCACACCCATGCTCACACAAGCAACCTTAA
This sequence comes from Psammomys obesus, assembly GCF_907164565.1. Lineage (NCBI taxonomy): Eukaryota > Metazoa > Chordata > Mammalia > Rodentia > Muridae > Psammomys > Psammomys obesus. The sequence goes on from NW_026585690.1 coordinate 218,024, forward strand.
TTAAACTCAGTCTTTTTTTTTTTTTTAAGACATGAAAGTAGGAGGGGGATTTGGTGAAAACATATTATCTAGATATATGAACTTATCAATTTTTTAAAGGAGGGAGAGCTGACAATATTTAGCAACATTGCCAACTCCCACAATAAACCCCACTGTAGAATGTCAGAAGGACATCATTGCCCACTTTTCTGGTTGGGATATGAAACCCCAGCTTACTGTCACTGCTCAGCCATCCATATCACCCGCTGCAAGGCTCGGGGAACATGGCGGAAACAGGGCTGGAAGGACCATAAGACAAGCCAGAAGAAAGGAGGAAGTGCTGTGGACTGCAGGCTTGCAAGCATGGCACGGCCATTACACGCATGACCACACAGCAGCTTACACGCATGACCACACAGTGATTACCGTCACAAGGCCTGCATACAATGGGGCCCCTCGAAACCCGTTATGTAGGGAGGAGGCCTCAAGGGGTGTGGCCTCTGAGGATGCTAATTGGTGATGGGAGAGGGAGGGAATTTTCTTCAATACTGCAGACACACGAGTAAGGTGTCTGGGCTTTGAACTCTTCATTCGTGTCTCTCTGAACAATTCTAAATGAAACCCCATTGAGTTATCAAACACAAAAACAAAAATACAACAAAGTGGCCAGTCCTAAAACCATATACAAAAGTGGCCATATTTATATATTTGTGCACGCATAAATACATACATGTGACATATATGTAACAATAACAATTGGGGAAGGGGAGGCTATTGATTTGTGGGGAGGCATTTGGGAGGGAGGAGTGAATAATCATTTTATTTAACAGTGATATAAAATAAAAATTTTTAAAAACTAAAAATACTTTTGAAAAAGTAAAAAAAAAAAAAAGACATAAAAGAAAAAGAGATCAAGTGAGAAGACAAATGGGATCGACAGGCATTGAAGGAGGGCAAGAAGGATAACCGTGTGAATGCAATCAAAATACTTCATGTACAGGCAAGAAAATGTCAAAATTCAACACATCACTCTGTACAACTAACATATGCTAAATAATACATTATTTTTTTTAAAAAACCCAGTTTAGTTGCAGATCCTCAACCACACGGTTTCAAACCCAGCTTTCAGCTGCAGCTCCAGACAGCAAGCTAATTCATCACTCCAGTGGCTGCAACCCTGCCTGCCCGCCTTAAAACCATACAATGACTAAGAGTCTTAGTTTCACAAGGAGGCAAATTTGACTGTCAACAATTACAAAACTTTCTTAGAGGGTTCAAAGATGAATATGTGCTTCAACTACAAACTATGCAGCCAACATTCCCTCAGAGGGAGGTGGCCAGGCGGTTGATTTGGGGTAGAAGAGACTGGAAACAAAGAGGTATACAACTCACAGTTAAGCAAGCTAGTCCAAGGTACTAGTCTCCGTCTGCTGGAGCCCATACAAGTCAAAGCAGAGCTATCAAAGCTGGGGAGGAAAGACGTTAATTAACGCTGGGGAGAACGCGATGCAAAGATGAATCGGCCTGGCTTATGACCTTTCTAAGAATCTCTCCGGGATTTTGGAAACAGCCTCTGGCCGAGGAAAGAGATCATTTGAGCAATTATCCTTAAAACTCTGGAGCAAACAAACTAATCCAGAACCTCAATATTGCTCAATATTGTGACCTGCCCACAGAGAAGAATTCGTGGCTGGTACTGTACACCAGGTTAAAAGCTCAGAATGGGGAAGGCCATAGGCCTTGAGCCTACTACTGTGGTTTTGCTCAATGGACAGTGTCAAGCTGCCTTTCAAATGTTTATGTTCATACAAATCAGTACTTCTCTCAACTTTGGCCAGAGAAACCTCTGTTTGCAGTGAGCAATGTCTCTTTGAAGTGCTAAGAACATAAGTGTTGAGAGTTCAGGAATGAGACGTCTCTATGACCCACTCCAAATCCTGGGAAAGATGGAAGAAGACGGGATAGAAAGAATATGAGTGCTGAAAGATGAAGAGAAATCTGAAACAGTGTCTTCGGAACATGACATGGCTGCTGTAATCATGAGCCCACAGTCTGGCTACACGTCACCTAGATAAAACTCACCAATCAGATCTTTAGGCTGTTTTATTCGAGCGGATTGGATTAGAATCCTGAAGACCTGTTTGTCTTCCATCTCATCGTTAGCCAGCAAATTATACAGAGAGGAAAACAAAGGCACTCAATCATTCTAAATTGGACTAATTAAAAACATTGTGGTTTCCCTGAAATAGGTAACTCCAGTTTTAAATGAAGGCTATCCATTCAGAAGCAAGCACATGAGAGTCCCACAAAGATCTACACAGGGAAATTACAGAGAAGTTTTGGTCTACACTCACTTCTTTTCAGAGTCTAATTTTTACAGAAGTATGATGTCTGCACTTCATGAAATAGTGGTTTAAAAACCAAGTAAATGGTCAGTTTGCCAGAGCACTGTTTTAACAACCTAGGTAGTTTGATTCCTTTCCTGTATGGAGTCCATGAGCCTCCACACAAGAAACAATGTGATTTCACCCAGGTTAAAACGCAAGGACTTGAGACAGAGCCTTACATGATGGAGTTCCTTTATGTGATGTGGAAGAGCCAAAGTATGGACCAGAAAGAGTGACTCCCACAGTCTGAGGCTCAGAAGGTAGGTGTCCTGTGCCTCAGAACTGCCCAACTTACTGACCTAAGGGAAAGCCTCAAACCAGCACCCTCCATGCCCTCACTCATAGATTCACTTTAGGATGGCAATTCCTTGCACACTTAGACGTGCATGTAGGTCAGAAAAGCTAAGCCTGGGGTGATCAGCACAGCTATGAGTCTACACCTACCTGAGGTTCACATAGCAACAGACAAACAAGCTGTGTAGAAGTAAGGTCTGCATGTGTGTTCAATGCAAGTCTTAGACAACACACTAGGAAAATGAGTTTTTGCTTCTTCAGCTAATGTTTATAAGGAAGGCACGTACACAACAGAGGCCCTTCTCTCTCTCTCTCTCTCTCTCTCTCTCTCTCTCTCTCTCTCTCTCTGTTTGTTTGTTTCAAGACAGGATTTCTCTGTGTAGCCTTGCCTGTCTTGGACTCACTTTGTAGATCAGGCTGGCCTCCAACTCACAGAGATCCACCTGCCTCTGCCTCCCTGACTTGTGGTATTACAGGCGTGTGCCACCACACCTGGCTGGCCCTTCTCCCTTAAGTTTGGCACCCAAACTAAGGATGCATACTCACACCCAAGACTGGGTCAAACACATTGCCAATGTGACAAGGGCCTGTTTGCTTTTGACCACTTGATAATCCCTTGTTACTTATTTACAGATTCACATTTTCATGTGTTTATATGATGGGGGGGCACTCTCATTCTGCAGCTCAGGCTGGCCTCTAACTCTAATTCCTCTGCCTCATTCTCCAGAGAGCTAGGTCTACAGGTACACTACCATGCCCAACTATCTGTTAGTATCTTTAAAAAGATAAAGGAATCCAAGACTGTGCACAGACACCATGACATATTCCCGAGAACTCTAATGGGATGCTGAAATGTTGCAGCCAGCCACTATTGTGGGAATTCAAAGAAAGAAACTGGCCAAAGCCCCTACACAACGGGAGGTCAATAATGAAGGGTCACGAAGAAGCCTCGGAGCAAGAATGTTTAAGACTCGATTCAAAGTTTTCTAAGCAGAAACTGCGGGCCTGTACACTTCTAGAGCTCAGTTCCTGCCGGGGTGAGTGGGGTGTCGGTCTAAGTTTGAACCCAGACGTCAGAACAAAGCTGTTACTACGTCATCACTCACTTCCCCCTGCTCCCCACTGACTATGTTTCTTTGTAGAACTCCAGGCATCACTGTGAGCATGGCTGAGTGAGCGAAATCATTGAACCTGAGGGAAGGGCTGTTGCTGTTCCTCAAAGGTGATACAGTGGCCTGCCTAAGGTCACAGAGTTTGTTAAATCCTGCTTTAGCGTCCTGGTTTCAGAGCCTGCGTTCTTCCCCAAACTGCTACGTCTCGTCTCGGCAGAGGGAGAAGCAAGAGAAGGAAATGCGACATCTGCATTTAGGTCAGACAGGCTGGGAAAGGTCTGCTTTGGAAGCTTCCCAAGGGAAACAATTCTGTCAAGCAGCTGGAAATCCTAACGGCCTCACAGACATTTCCCATAGAGTCGAGTCCAAGCTGGGGCCGCCAGCAAGGAGTACAGAAGGCCTTTCAGAAGGTCACCACATCACGTGGCGATGATACCACCGGAAGCTCAGCATGAGCGAACAATAGGCATGATCACACTCCCTGCCCTCAACTCACTCCGGCTGTTCCTCTTGCGTTAGCTCTCCTTACTACTTTGCCGTCATACCACCACGACCAGCCGCAATCAGAACAGGCCTCAGAAAGTGAGGAAAATCATTACAGACCAATCACTTAAAAAGAGCAGGGAGGGGAAGGTTGGATTTCAACTCAAGAATCTTGAATGAGAAATGAACCTTTGCTGAGTAAATTAATCTGCTCTCTCTCTCTCTCTCTCTCTCTCTCTCTCTCTCTCACACACACACACACACACACACACATACAAACCTCTAATAATGACAGCTGGCTTCACAGAGAATTTAGACAATTCAGTTCATAGGAGAGTACGGTCAATTTGTCATTGAAAACACTAGCTGCCTCTCCCTGGAGGACTGACTTCCCGTCCCATGGCTCTCAGGCTTGGCCAAGTAACTCACAGGGCTACCCTTTACTCAGAGATTCTCCATCCTTACTCTGATGCGTTCGTGGAGGATCCTTTGCTTCAGCCAGTGAAACTCATGGGAAAGCGATCATCAAATCAGTTCAGGATCCAACTTTCGCTCTACCACCAGAAACAAACGGCTGGGCTGGGTGCTGGGATCAGTATACAACAGACCAGTCCTCAGACACAGGACAGATAAAAGAATCTTAAATGAGAAATCACTGCTGGCTGTGTAGGCTACCAAATCTCAGAGTCAATTTATTACCTCAACACACGTCAACCTAATGGATAGAGGAGTAGGCCTCTGCCCACGTTGATCTTAAAAGCTTATGCTTTCGAATATTAAAATGCCGCCCACAGGTGTCACATATTTGAAAGCCTGGTCTCAGGGTTAGAAACGGGCAGCACCTGGTCTTGAACTGGCAGCACTACATTGGGAGGTTGGGTAAGCTTTGGGAGGTGGGACCTAGCTGGAAGAAGCAGCCTCCAGGGCTGTAGCTACTTCCAGGCTCAGAATCTCTGATTCCTGATCCTCCGTGATAGCGAACAAGACGTCATGCAGCTGGAAAAGGAACCGTCCTCATTCCAAAGCTTTACGCACCAACGGGCTGACTCAATCTAGGCGAATGATAGCTCACACCTCACTTACCGGCGGTCCATCACTTCTCACTCAGACACTCTCTGCATGCTGTGTATTGTGAGAGTAGAGGCACAATGGCCACAACAGAAATTTGAATAGAATAAAAGTCAAGATGCTACCAGGCATGGCGACACATACCTGTAATGCCAGTACATGGAGGCAGAGCAGAAGGGTCCTGGACTTTGAGAACATGCTGGGCCCCCTGGCACTTACATTGCTAATTCAGGCCAATGGGACATAGACAGTAAGACCCTATCTCAAAAAAAAAAAAAAAAAATCAAGATTTCGAACAAGTTCTTCATGCACTCAGATTGTTGATGGCTCCTTTTTTCCCCCTAAGTTTCAAAATCAGGTCAGAATAAATTCAGCGGACACTCTTAATAAGATTCATACGTATATGCCGCATAAAAATACACACAAAAAGAAGATGGATGAAACAGGTCCTAAAACTTAAGGTATAGCTTGGTCTTTAGTACATATTCTGATACTCCTAGGACCTGGTGGGCTCTGAATTCCCTTCTCTGATAATTGTAATTGCTGGCTGAAGTTCCAAGTCCTCCTGTTTCTCCTAGATGGGCTTGCTGTGAACCGTGTCTCCTCTCCTAATCCTTCCTCGTATCTCCTCTACAGAAGTTAACCCTGAAGAGTCAGCAGGCTGCAGATGTCCAGTGTCTTCCCTCAAATAATTCTAAGACTGAGAAATAGTTTTGCTTGGGAGCCAGGCGTGAATAGAGTATAAGGTATTTGGAGGGTAACAACAGTAAATAAAGGCATGTCTACATAAAAACATCCACACAATCTGTGCTTCTTGCCTCCTAAGTCCACTCCCTCCAGCAGCTAACAGCTGAGCCACACTGGCTCTCTTCAAGGGGTTCTCTCTCACTTCCAGTACTTTTTGCACGCACCATTCCCTTGGCTTAGAACACTTGGGGACAGTCCTGCTGTGAGGAAAGCAATGCCAGCAGAGTTAGAGGGAAGGAGCGAGTCCCCAGCAGCCCTAAACAGGCTAGGCCAATACCTCAACTAAGGACACAGACCCTGCTGGGAAGTGGGGACCGCATGTGGGGGCTCACCATCACAACCTCTGCACTGGCACACCCAGAGTGAGTGAGTAATACATGATAAAAGAATGTATCACAGAGAAGAATGACTATTTTCAGTTTCTATGGAGATTACAAATTCTTCCCCAAGTGATGCTACTTAGCAAAAGAAATAAGGCAACTTTCATATTAATTCATTTCCTTCTGTGTAACAGGAAAAAAAAGAGGTTTGTTTGTTTGTTTGTTTGTTTGTTTGTTTGTTTTGAACAGAGTTCCTACTTGTAGGGTCCAGAGTGACTTTTAAAGGATGACTCCTTCCTGTTTCTCCAGCCTGGTCCTTCTCTCAACACATCACCCCCACCCCCGAGGGTCACAGTTCCACAGGTGGACAGCGTCTGCTGCTAACTTCCTGTGTCACTGGACTTGAGCACATGGTCTCATTCATGGACACTGACACTGAAAACGAGTCAGGATCTGCCAGGGTGAGTGGGGTGTCGGTCTAAGTTTGAACCCAGACGTCAGCACAAAGCTGTTACTACGTCATCACTCACTTCCCCCTGCTCCCCACCGACTACGTTTCTTTGTAGAACTCCAGGCATCACTGTGAGCATGGCTGAGTGACGATCTGACTTCAGTCACATCAGGAAACACGCCTGACTTCTAACCCAGGCAATGCAAACTTGATTCCTAATCATCCAGGAAATTCTCTTTAGAATCCTGCCTGCAACACCTTCGCCCATGTGCTGTCTTTACACTCTACAGAAGCGGCACTGGTGGACGGCCGGCAGGGCTGAGTGGGTCAGGGAGGGGGTGTTTAGTTGGAAGAGTTTTCTGTCAGTCTAATGTAAAAGAGGCAAGGGAGGGTATCAGCTATCCTGTAAAGTAGGTCCACTTGGGGAAAAGGATTCAAGCTTTGGATTCGCTGAGTCTTAAATAATAGTTCAGCTTTGCGGATCCCAAAAGTGGCAGGTGTAGCCAAGGCCACAAAAAGACAGATCCCAGTAAAAGGAAAAAAAAAATCTAAAAGCAGCCTCCTCCTCCACAACCAAATTAAGACCCCCATGAAGAAAGAAAAGTGAAGCTTCCTCCAGAGTGGCATCTTTGAGGGGCGGAAACGCTTAGTGCTCTGGAGATCAATCAAAGCCGGCCCTCCAAATTGTGGCATCATGGGAGTCCCACCATCATTCATCCCTTTGTGCCCAGACCGACACTAAGCGCCCAGCGTTCAAGTGTTCAGGCGGGCAGGGCCAGCCAGGCACAGTATAGATTCCAGCTTGCAGTTTAAGCAGGATGGGTTATGCTTGCTGAAGTAAACCTCTTTCTGATGAAAATAGTGATGACCTCGGTCACCTGACCATGGCGGAGTGTGTTGCGTTCTGTAGCGCGTTTCTTGAGTCTGACTCCCACTACAGCACAGACACATTACTAAAGGTCATTTAAAATATTTTTTAAAGAAATTAATTACAATATTTTTAACTAATTAATTTTTAAGCAGTTTTAAAAGAAGCATTACTTCCAAGCAGTGGTGGACCACGCCTTTGATCCCAGCATTCAGAGAGGCAGAGGCATGCAGATCTCTGTGAGTTCAAGGCCAGCCAGGTCTACAAAGTGAGTCCTGGTCAGCCAGAACAACGCAGAGAAAGCCTGTCTCGAAGAAGAAGGAGGAAGAGGAGAAGAAGAAGGAGAAAAAGAAGCATTACTGCATTTTAAACTGTTCTGGCAATTCTTAATTGTGACTTTTTGTTCCTCACTATATACAGTTCATATCACTAGCTAAAGAGTTATGAGTTTTCAGAGCACACCAAAGCCACAGAACCCATATTTTGTTTAGACGGCTCTTCCTGCACTTTTTTCATCTCCATTAACCTTTCACCAGACACGCCAATCTGGATTCCTCCACCTGTCACATTTTCAAATCACTGAAATGTCAGTTTAGAACAAAAGAAAACAACACTTTGCTGTCACTAATTCCTCACACGCAAACTCCACCTCTGGAACAGCGTATTTTTACTGAAAACTCTGAAGTGATTCAGAATACAAAACCCTACCTGGTTTCTGTTTTCAGCAATAGCACATACTTCCATTCTCCCTAGTTTACAAAGTGACAGGAGTCTGTAACTTCAACACACGGGGATTTTAAACCTTTTAAAAATGAATGAACACATAACCAAGTAAGCACTGCAAGTCAGGAGGGGCCTTACTTGTCCACAGGTGCGTTTCTAACACCTAGGACTGAAACTGGCACAAAGCAGGTACTCAATAGTAGTATTAAATGGACAAACAAGTACTCTGGTTTTTCTTTTCTTTCTTTCTTTTCTTTTTTTTTTTTTTTTTTTTCTTTTTCTCTGTGTCGCCTTGGCTGTCCTGAACTAGCTTTGTAGACCAGGCTGGCCTCGAACTCAGAGAGACCACCTGCGTCTTGCCTCCATGTGTGCTGGGATTACAGGCATGCGCCACTGCACCCAGCTGGTTTTCCATTTCTTTTAGTTCAGTGGATAAAAGGGCAATTAAGCAAATTTCTTCAAGGACATGATAGGCCGTTTCCACCACTGGAAAAGTTGAAAAAGACCTTCTGTTAGGGAGGGAAAAAAAGTAACTACGTCTGCACTGGGGAAGTAACTAAATCATAACACGACTAAAGTTCTTTTCAGTTCTTAGACTCCATGACATATACCATGCCTTAAGAGAGAGCGTGCCATCTCCCTAAGTCCTGATTCCCAGGCAGAGTAATTTACCATGCATTATTCAGAATAAACAGCTGCTTTGGGATATGGATGCAAAAACACTAATTCACCCAAAATGGTGATGTGTGCACAGGAGAGAAGCATTCTTGCTAAACTAGATATGCTCCTAAAACAACACCTCTGCTTTAGGGTCTCCTCAGGGCCCAGGCCTGAGGCCAGCAGGGAAATGGCCAAGCTAAGGATGCAGACTTAAAATGGAATAAACAGCACCACATCAAACTACAGCTCTGGCTTGGACACCAACAATGTATCTCTCTCTACCTAAGAAAGGTATGAGGTTAGCCTCGAAATTTAAGCATTTGTAGCGGAATATATACATTTCACAGCATAGGAAACACAGCATTTGCTGGACTGGGTGGGTAGCTCAGCAGTAAACTGAGTGAAAAGCACAAAATCAGGGATTCAATCCTCAGCATGGTAGAAAAAAAAATCCCAGGCATTTACGTACAAGAATTCCTGCTTGTTAAAATTGAATTGTTACTCACTGCAAACCTCACACTAAAATGCCTAAAACTGAGAACAACTTGCTCAGATTGCATTCTTCTTCTCTCTTGACAGGAACAGCCATTTGTACAGACAGGAGAGAAAGATTTATGGTTTCCTCAAAGACTCTTTAAATTGTTTTTTTTTTTTTTTTTTTTTTGGTTTTTTTTTTTAGCAAATTCTAAAGAACTAAAGGCAACTCCATTCATGAATAAGGCCACTTCAGAGTAGGTCTTTCCCTTCCCATCCCTTTTCTTTTTTTCATCCAAACCACAGCATAGATAAAGCGGCTGAAGAAGGTAAAAAGTTTCAACATTGAAGATGTGACACAGACTTCTGGAGCTGGTTTGGGGAAATCTTCCGCACTGACTGGGGTTGTCCTCAACACACCAAGTCACAGAGGTGCCCCTTTAAAAACTCCCAGAGAACACCCTGAAACATTCTAACCATCCTATGCAAATATGATCACACATTCTGTGAGTCTCCTAAAAGCCCCATTCAACTATGCAGGGCACTCCTGGGCGCTCCTACAGCAGCAGTGGGGGGAGGGTTGGGGTGTCTTGTTTCCAAGCTTTGAGAAACTGGACCTTAATTCCTGCAACAGGATACAATATGCATAAAGAAGCAATCTTCTCCGTATACACATACTTTTAAAATCTCCCTATTATCTCAACGAGGGGCCTTCCACAAGAACTCTGGAGGATTGAGCTCACATATGGCTGGCAGACCATATGTGATCACGGCCACACAGCTAAATCTCAAACCCGCATATTGTTCCTATTTAACTGACATATATGAGCTCACTAATTTATTGGAAACGTGCAGCAAATTATTTCTTCCACCTCCCCCAGGCCTCAAGAATGCACGGGCAGTAGGTGTTGCTGAAAAAGACACCCCCTACACGGGAGACTTACATTCCCAGACACTTGCTGATGCATCTAGAACACATATTGTTATTTTAGTTCTTTGAATCTATGCCCTGAAAATAAGTGCGGGGAGGGCAAGGTTTAACCTTGGTTTCCTTACCGTAATAATAAACGAGATCAGCCCAGGGACTACGCAAATTCCCTTAGTAATGACAGCCTCCGACCAATTAACAAGAGTATAATTTGTATCAAGAGGAGGACAAAATTCCTAAGATTGTTCCATTTAACAGAGTTTGGGAGGCCTAAAAGAGCCACAGTAACGCGTAAGTGATGAGCAGTGCCCATTTTCTGACCGTGGAAAAAAGTCTTTCAAAACATATCAAACAGCAGAAAAAGCAACCGAACCACCGTATGAGGTATAAGTTGCAAAGGGTGACCCCATAAACTTCCTGTTGGGCTGAGACTCTTCAGGAGTGCAAAACGTTTGTGTGTGTGTGTGCGTGTGTGTGTGTGTGTGCGCGAGAGAGACAGAGAGAGAAAGAGAGAGAGAGAGAGAGAGAGAGAGAGAGAGAAGAGGCGTAAGGACGAAGAGTCGAGTGTCTGTGCATCTGGGGTTTCGCAGCTTTCAGCATCTACCTAAGACTTTTCTGTGTCTGTAAAATATCAGGCCACCACCTGAAGCTAGCTGCAAAGTTCGAAAGGGAAAGAAGACGGGGGCCAAGGGAAGGACTTCACCGGAGCCGCCCCAAGGGAGGACCAGGCAAAAGTGGGCTATGAACGTCGACAAAGAAAACCAAAAAGAGAAAGGAGGACTCCGCCTTTCCCACTGGGCTGGCCTCCTTTCAATAAAAAGGAAAGGCCGCCGCCGCCGCCCCTTCCCTCCTTTTCACCCGAGGCTAGGGATCAGACCCTCAGCTACATCCTCGGAAGCCCTCCCCGCTCCGGCTGGCTCCGGAGCTGCGCACCCGGAGTCGTACTCTGAGAGGCGCCGCCCGTGGCGCGGACCCGGCCCAGAGTCGGGACAGGAGCATCCCCTCCCTGCCTTGGGGTGCTGGGGCAGCTCTTTAAGCACCCCACCCTCCTTTCCTCTTCCCCGAGCCCCTCATTCAGCACCGCCGCCCCCGGCCTGCCAGCCTCAGAGTATTTCAGGACTTCCACTCACCCCCCAAAGGGAGCCCTTTGAAAACTTTGTGTGTGTGTGCGCGCGCGCGTGTGCCTAGGGCTTTGTCCACATCCTGGGCAGGGCCGGGTCACCCGGGTGGGCGCCTGAGGGTGTCCGGAATTTCACAATGCACCGGGGGTAAGCCACCATGGAAATCCCACCCCTGGACTTGCTTCTCCAGCCATGTGACACAGCGCCTCGGCTCCCAATTCTCATGCCCCGATCGCCCCCGGGGCGCGGGAGAACCGCGAGGAAACCCTAGGCAGCCGGCGCCTTCCTCCACTGTCACCAGGCGAGCGTGGTGCGCTGGGAGAGGGAGGTTGGCTGCGAAAGCAGCAGCTCCAGCAACCCCTTCTAAGGGCGCCTCACAGAGGAGTCCTTTTTCTCCCACATCCCCGAAAGAGGGGCGCGCCAAGGCGACCCAGTGTTGCATCAGGTAGGCTCCGAGCCTGCGGGCTCTCCAAGCTCCCCTCAGCCCCAGACTCGCGCCCAAATGCATGCACACACCCACAGCCCCAGCAGCCACCACCACCCAGAGCCCCTCTCCCGGTCCCCTCAAGTCTCCACCCGCACGCGCCCCGAAGCGGAGCCCACCCGGCGCCCCGCGATCCCCGCGCTGGGGACAAGCGAGGCCCCGGCACTCACACTCGGTCTCCCCACAGCCACGGCCATGGCGACTGCGGCTCCCGCGGCGCCCCGCTGCTCTCCGCCGATGCAGGCTGCTGCTGGCGCCCCGGCTCCCGCTGGCCTCCCCCGCGCCTCCCTCGCCGCTGCGCCCTGCTCGCGCCCGGCTCCCGCGCGCCTCCAGCCGCATCTGCTCGCTGGCGCCGCCCCGCCCGCTTTAATTCCAGCAAACATGGCCTCCCGCCTGGACCCGACCATTAGCTGCCCCGGGACGGGGGTGCGGAGAGCGTCCCGGCCCCCAGGCCAACGACCGAACGCGGCAGGTCGACCGTGATCCTGGTCAGCCATCAGGGTGATTGATACTCTCCGAAAGCAGCCATCTCTCCTCCCGTGACTTTCTTCCGTGCACTAAAGTGTCCCGAGCCCGGCCTCTCTGCCTTCCTACCCCCCGCTGCAACACGTGCCGGAGTCCGCGTAAAAAGCCTAGGCGCGGAGGTCCCAACCCCGAGCTGCCACGCGCTGCGCGGGAGCCGGCACCTGGGGCTGCTCTAGGGTGGGGCAGGGAGGCCAGGGGACCACGGGGCGCAGGGGCTGCATCTCGGAAAGTCGCCCTGCTGACACGCCCCGCCCGGAGGAACTCGCTTAGATGGGTAACCCACTAGGGCATCCCACGAGGAAAGAATTGCCCGTGTGCTGGGCTTCCCATCGGAAAGGGGACTAAGCCAGCTGCTGGAAGCCGTCGCTGCGGCGTGCGGCCGGGCTGGGGACCGCTTTTAGAGAGAACGAGGCCATAGCATTTGGTGCAGTAGAGGACCCAACCACCGGCTGCTGCGGACAGAGGCGAAAAACTCCAGTGCGCGCAGGAGAATTTAGTCCGTTTGTGGGCTTGCTCCAGAGAGGTCACCGGTGCGGAGAGGTCAATGGACATCATTGGATCCCCGGAGACAGACCGGAGGACCCAGGAGCCGGAGGCCTGCACGCTCAACCCTGGCTGCGGGTTGTGGACGACAGCGGTGAAGGCGCGAACAGGGGGACAAGTGTGGGACTGGGAGCTCCTCCACCATCGGGAAGGATTTTTCCAGCAGATACTGGAGCTTTACCCTGTGTGGGTGGCAGGCGAAATGGTGGGGTCCTTGTGCCTGCATCTGACAAAGGCTGAACAGTGAGGAGGGGTCACCGCTGTAGGGGACCCACAGGAGACCCACGACCCCGTGATTGAGTTGAGGAATCCAGGTGGGTTGAAGCGCAGGGAAAGAGGCACCGAAGGGCTGTATTCAGCCCGCGTGAACGCGCCCTCAGGGAAACTGGGGCACCTCAGAGTCTGACCTGAGACTTCAAATATCCAAGTTTCTGCGGGCCTGTGGCGTGCCTCTCCTGGCCCACCCACTGTGGACCGCAGGATTCAGACGCCCTGCCCAGCCTTTGGCTGAGGATAAGTGGCCCTGCAGCGCTGGCTGATCTGATGCTTGGCTGCTCTGGTAGGTGAGTGAGGAGCTAGGTGAATCCCACCCTTGGCGTGGAACTTAGAGAAGAGTGTGTTGAAGGAAGAGCTGAGGGGTTTTGACATAAAGCCTGATTTGGCTCACCCAGACTTGAACGGCAATAACTTCTGTTTTGATCACTTCCTGTTCCGTAGGTATCAAGTCTTTTGAGAATGGGAGCTCGCTTATGCCAACACACAGTAGGCAAAACCCTGTCAGGGTTGTCAGATGGCACGGTTTAAGATGTCACATGAGTGAGTGCTGTGCAAAAGCTCTCAAACAGCTGATGCTGTCTTGCTCTCTGGTTGAAAGGGGATATCAGGATAAGACGATTGTGTATAATTCCTTATCCAAACTTAAAACTTTTAAGATTAGGGCCTGGAGCGGTTAAGACCACTGTCCTGAGTTCAGTTCCCAGCAATCACATGGTGGCTCACAACCATGTATTCTGGGCTCTGATGCCCTCTTCTGGCACGCAGGAATAAATCTTTCTTTCTTTCTTTCTTTCTTTCTTTCTTTCTTTCTTTCTTTCTCTCTCTCACTTTTAAGATTAAAAAGGGAGGCTGGTGCTACATAAAACTTGGGATGCCAGTGGCCGGGAACCCTGACTTACTGTCACCCCAGCCATTGCTGCAGATGAACGGGCTGTTGAGGCGGGTGGTCGTAATATGCATCTCTCAATAGACTGTGAACTCAAGAGTGCGTACTTGTCTTTTGGCCTCTAGCACACAATGTACGTGTTGTATAGGACTAGCACCCGAGCCAAACAACTGCCATCTTGGGGCATTCAGCTGTGCCTGTTTCAAACAATCGCCCCAGCTGTGCTTGCCGACTGTTTGCGTCCCTCCTAGGGGAGACCCTCACTGAGTACCCAGCCTCTCCTATCACCTTTTCTATGCACTTGGCCTCCAGGAAGGGCTAGAATAGGCTGGGAAGACCAGGACAGAGGGCATCCAGCCACGGAACTATTAGAAACCCCTCATCCCTGCTGGGTGATGTCAGTTTTCAGTGTGGCCTCCAGCAGGTAACCCTTCTTCACCTGTGCTCGAAGGAAGCCCAATAAACTCCCCAGCTTCCAGAGTGAACTTTGGTTGCAGGCTTGCATGGACCTTAAGAGGAGGGGTAGGTGCTTATGTCTTCCCCCCTGGGAAGGAACTTGAGCAACATTGCAATACTCAGTAAAGTAGAATGATCGGTAAATGTTGAGTCACATTCGAATGGAGATGGACCTGGCTAGTAAGGCTGTGAACAATCATTATTGCCAAGGGCAGGATATAGTACTCAGTCCTGGGGCCAATGAAGAACCCAAGGGGTGTAAAGCATAGATGTGACTTCAGATTTTCATTTTAGAAAAGATACACAGTTAATATTTAACACTGTTACTCAGGTAGAATCAGCGCTCCTTTTTAGTGAGCCCCTGATTGAGATTTTCAAATGAATAGTGCACCTTGGTAGAAAGTACATGTGTCTTATAAAAGGTTCCTGAAGATAAATCATCCCTTGGACCCTTCATTTCGTCCCCTTAGGGCCCTCAAGAGATCATGTGATCTAAAGTTGGCGTGTAGACAGTGTTAAGTTTGACTCTGGAGTTAAGCGACATGAAGACAGAACATTTGCATAGCTTATCCTTAGTTTTTAAGTAAATTATCTGGCTTGTTTCTGTAGCTTCCCCCTTTCCTTTTAAAAATGTAATGTAAGAGCGATTTGGCCACAGTACAGGAAAGAGATACATTAAGGAAGCACAAAACATACAATGAGAACAATGTCAAACAGATTCAATGAGAAAAAGATCCAATAAGAAACAATGTAGATACAATGAGAAAGACACAGAACAGATACAGGAAGATAGAATAAGAAACAGGGAGGCAGCACATGGCAACAAGCCTTTAATCCAGCCTGGTCTATAGCCAGTTCCAAGACAACCAGGGCTACATAGTAAAATCCTGTCAAAAAAATGAAGTAAAGAAAAGAAAAAGAGAGAGAAGGAGAAGGGAGGGAAGGAGGAAGGAAGGAAAGAAACAGGGAGAGTTAGAAACCATCACTACATTCCATTTAGAGAGTAAAGCAATAGCTTAGGCACTCTTTCTGCAACATGTAAAGATTTTCAGTAAAACATTTTTAAATGCATGCAAATTAGAGAAGGAATCTTAAAACTATTTCTGTTCAAAGATGACATGAGCTTTATAGAGAAAATCTTAAGGCTGCTAAGACACCATTAAAACTAGTGTGTGCTCAGCAAGATTGTATAGGATACAATATCAATACTCAAAAAATCAGTTGTGCACATTTGCAATAAACAATACAAAAATAAAATTTGGAAAACAATTTTATTTATATTTACAGCAAAACAAAGAACTTAAGGGAATTTTGTTGTTTGTTTGTTTTTCTTTTCATTTCTCTTTCTTTTGGGGGGAGTGTTTTTTTCGAGACAGGCTTTCTCTGTGTAGCCTTGGCTGTCCCAGACTCGCTTTGTAGACCAAACTGACCTCAAACTCAGAGATCTGCCTGCCTCTGCCTCCCAGAGGCAGACTACAAGTATGCACCACTGCACCAGGTGGGAATGGTTTTAAAGACATGCAAAAATATTTCTGAGAACAAATTTTAATGAGATACTGGGAATTAAACCCAACGTCTTGCATAGGGCTTGCCAGCCAAGCACCCTATAATGAGCTAAATCCCAGCCCCCAGGCCCCACCCCAATTTTTGTGTCCAAATAAATGAAAAACTGTTCATGTGCATGAACTGAAAAACATAACACTGTTAAGGTGACAGACTGAAGACTAAACTACAGATTCAGTGCAGCCCCTTTCAACAACTCAACTAAGCTGTCACTGAAAACCGATGATCGGGTTCCACCATTCCCGTAGTTCAGAGACCCAAAACAGCTACAGATTCCAAGGCTCACACTCCAGGTTTCAAACTTGACCACAAAGCAGTAGGAGCCAGAGTAGCAAAGATACAAGACAGACCTGTTAACAATGGGCTAGAGTTAAGACCCAAAATCAGATCCCTGTCTGCTGCCAACTGATTTTCAACAAGGGTGGTAAGACCATTCAGCGGAGAGTCAACTTCCGAGCAAATGGAAATGCACAGAGAAAAACCATTCACATCTACTAGGGCAGCTACAGTAACTCAAAGACCACTGGGCGTGGTGGCGCATGCTTTGATCCCTGCACCGGGGAGGCAGAAGCAGGTGGATCTCTATGAGTCTGTAGCTAGCCTTGTCTACATAATGAGTTCCAAGACAGCCAGGGCTATGTAGAGAGTCCCTGTGTCAGAAACAAACCAACCCAAACAACAACAAAACCCTCAAAGGCTCAACTTTGAGCCTTCACAATGTGTTTGTGAAGACTGTAAAACACAGACGATTCATATACTGTTGGTAGGGGTGACATTGCAGCCATGGTGAAAGGCAGTGTTGACGGTCCTCAGACAGTTATGCTGTGACCTAGAAATGCCACTGCTGCATAGATAGCCAGGAGAAATGAAAACACAGTCTGCACAGCAGCGTGCACAATGACTTTCACAGGGTTCAACACGATAGCCAAACAGTGGAAATAACCCCGTCAACTTACGAACAGATAATATGCGATATATCCATACAGTGGAGTATTTATTTTTCCATAAAGGGGGTAAGTACCGATAAGATGGCGCATGAATGGATCTTTCAAACATTATGCTATGTGAAAGGGGAATGTCTCAAAAGAGCGCTCATGGTTTGACTCCGCTTATACATCTGAGTCTAGACACAGACAGTTCATTGTTAGTGGGGAGGAGGGACGGGGAGACAGCTAAGAGGCATAGGATTTGCTTCTTAGGTGGTGATAGGATAGATCTCACTGTGAGGTGTAAAGTAAGCACAATCCCGCTGTCCAGCCTCAGTCAGTGTATTTGGTCTTTTAGGTTTTAGCCATCCTAGGAGGTGAGTACTTCTTTTGGGTGGCTTTAATTTACACGTCCTTCATTCTCAGCGATGTTCAGCATCTCCGTGCCAGCTACACACTTTCTCCAGTGATACATCTCTTGCCTCTCATTGGTTTTGATTGGTTGGTAGGTTTTGTTTTTTGTTTTTTTTTTGTTTTTTTTTGAGACAAGGTTTCACTATGTAGACCTGACTGGCCTGATCAGATAGACTGGCCTCGAAATTGTGAAAATCGAAATTGTAATCACGTGCTGTCATGATTGGCTTTCCCTCAGGTTTTTAAATTGGGCTTTCCTGTTAGCTTTGAGAATCATCATAGATGCTTGATACAAGCCCTCCGACAGGTATGTTCTTTACAAATACTTAATCTGTCCAAGACTTGGCATTACCTTTTCTTAATAGTCAAAAGCAGAGATTTTTTTATACTGGGTGGTTTTTTTGTGTTTTTTTTTTTTTTTTTCCTTTATGGATTATGCCTTGGTTTTGGTTTTGTATTTAAGGAGTCTTTGCCACATTTATTGCTATTTTCTAGACCTTTCATAGTTTTTCAGGAGTTTTATGTTGTTTAGTTATTGTTATTTGACTGTTGAGGCTGGCCTGGAACTCAAACCTCCTGCGTCCACCTCTTATCTGCTGTGATTATAGGTGTGTGTGTGCCACCATGCCTACCTGTATTTCCTGTTAAGTTTTAAGTGTAGGACTGGAGGGGTGGCTCAGCAGAAGCCTCTTGCTGTGGAGCCTGCCAACTGGAGTTTGTTCCTTAGGACTCATGTAGAAGGAAAGAAACTACTCCTGCAAGCTGTCTTCTGATTTCTTCATGTGTGCTATGCCACACACACACACACATGATAGATAGATAGATAGATAGATAGATAGATAGATAGATAGATAGAT
>NW_026585690.1:236578-237662 GCF_907164565.1 Psammomys obesus
ATAGATAGATAGATAGATAGATAGATAGATAGATAGATAGATAGATAAACTAAGTCTACATATTTTTAGTTATTTTGATTGGGACATTTTTATTTCTTTCATCATCATCTGTAGGAACATTTCTCCCTCCCCTGCCCCTGTCCTCCTTCACTCACCACTGAATTCCTTCTGTGCTTTTTTGTCAAAAATTTCTTCATCAGAGGTGAAGGAAATAGCTTAGTGAGAAGCTAGCTGCTCAAGCATGAGGACCAGTGTTGACCTCTGCTTTGCTTCCCTGATAGGTTTATGTTTCTTCTTGAAAGGTTATGCTACCTTAATCATGGTGGCTTTAAGTGTTGCACACTGGAAAAATGAATTCTCCCACTCCATAGTGATCTTTCTAAGTTGTTCTGGCTACCCTAGTTCCCTTTCCTATCCACATGCATCCTATAGCAAACTTCTGAAATTCTATCCCCAAAATGCCAAGGTGCTCATTGAAATTAAACCTACAGTGTAAGGAGAACTGACTTCTAGCAGTATCAAATATTATAGTCATAATAAATATTCTGTGTTGCTTTAAAAAAAAATGTTCAGGGCCTTTGAAGGTGGCCACATGGATTAAGTACCATGCAAGTGTGAGTACCTGAGGTCAGATCCCCAACACTTGTAAAAGCCGACCATGGCAGCATACACCCGTCATGGTGGTGCTTGGGAGTAAAGGCAGGCAGATTCCAAGGGCTCACTGGCTAGCCGGTCCAAGCAGTCCGTGTTCTTGAGGCTCAGTAAGAGGCCATGTCTCAAAGAAGTATGGTGGACAACAAAGAGAGGAGACACTTGATATTGACCTCTGTCCTTCACAGGTACTCATGTGCACATCCGCACACCACACAGTAAACATACACACACACAAAACTGGAGAGCTGGCGATCTAGCTCAGTGGTGGATCACTTGCCTAGCATATGTGAGGCTCAGAGTTCATCCATAGCACTGCAAAATATAGATGGATGGATGGATGGATGGATGGATGGATGGATGGATGGATGGATGAATAGGGAGATAGATAGATAGATAGATAGATAGATAGATAGATAGATAGATAGATAGA
>NW_026585690.1:237672-241723 GCF_907164565.1 Psammomys obesus
AGATAGATAGATAGATAGATAGATAGATAGATAGATAGATAGATAGAATTTATTAAAACTCACTGCCAAGATGTGATTGCCTATATTAAATTTACCATTAATCCTGCTGCTCCCGTGGCTTTTATTCTCTATGAAAATCAGGACTGGCTGGGCATGGTGGTGCACATCTTTAATCCCAGCACTCAGGGAGGCAGAGACAGGCTGATCTCTGTGAGTTAGAGGCCAGTCTGGTCTACAAAGTGAGCCCAGAACAACCAAGGCTACACAGAGAAACCCTGTCTCGGGTAAAAAAATCAGGACTAGATTTGTACTCTTCAATCTTCTCAATGCCTTAGTTTTCCCCAAAAACGGACTAATGTTGATTCTCCAATCACTTAGGTGGAGTCTTTCATGGATAATTCTCTTAGGCCTGGACATTTCACCTCATTTACAGCAATGGTTGCTTGCTTCCCATGTTGGAAGTCAGTGGCCATTTAGCCGGGTTAATTGTTAAGACATTCATTTCCTCAGGTTCACCTTTACATGCCTTCCTATTGCCATTACGTCATCAGCATCTAGCTTGGCTTTCCTCCTGGGTCACCCTCTTACAGCAAGTACAACTTGAAAAAGAAAAGGCAACATTTTAAAACTTCTTTGCATTCTTTTTAAAGATGAAAATTAAATTATCTAACCCTGTAAGGAAGTGTCGGTTGCTGTGGGTTTCTGCTGCTCCTTAATGCCTGTGTTTCATCATCGATGCTCATAAAAAATTGCACTATGACGCAGCAGGGCATTCCCTGGGGTCTAATGACAGCCTGTTGGCCGCTGTTCCTGGCAGCCAGCCCTGGAGCTGGCTCAGTGACCCTTAGCTCTGGCATCTCTCTCTCCTAGATAATTCCTCTCTTACTGGGACCAGTAATCACATGATTGTTGTTTTTATGGGCCTTAAAACTTTACATAGTCTCTGAGAATACTAAATACTGTGTCTAGCAGGAATACCTGGGCCACCTGTAAAATATATATATATATATCAATGGGCAAAATATGTGACCATACCCATAAAGATGATATGTGTTCATTCAAATGCCCATGGAATGAAGGTCAGTATCATTAGTCTTGGTAGAAATGGAAATCAGAAAGACTGGCCCCGCGTCAGTCCCTCACAATGCAGTGCAGCCGTGATGTGTTATTGGTGAGAAAATAAAGTGTACCATGCTTTGGAGCACAGATTGGCAACTTCTTGTAAAGTTAAAAATATGCTTCCATATGACTCAAAAATTACACTCAGAGGTAATTATATAAGACACAGAAAATCATGTTTCTAAAAAAAAAAAAAAAAAAAAAGCCAGCCCATCAAAATGGTAGCTTTGTTCATTGAGTCCTCGGGCTAGCCAGACAATGGAAGCAGCTGGAGTTCCTCAACAGATGATGGAAAAACAAGTGACATGGCTGTTCCCGGCCACTTCTCAGCAGTGAGTTCCAACTGTGGATTCCTGCGAAATGTGGCCAAATCTCCACATATACATCATGGTCCTGATTATATGAAATTGTAGGAAACACAAAACTAATCTATAGCTGCAGAAGGCAAACAGTGGTGATCCTGGATCTGGGGTTGGGGACTAAGTTGGAAAAAGCCCCAAGGAGCCCCTTGAGAAAGTTCTGAGACAGCCTGGTGGCTGTGTGATGAATGAGTCTGACAACCACTTTATCTTTAAAGTGTGTATGGAATACTGTGTACAAATTATATAAAAATAAAAAAATAGGTAAAAATTGTTTGTTAGTTTGTTTTTTCATTGCTTTACTGGTATTTGGTTTGTCTACTTGTCTGCTGGATGTGGGGAAGGCCTCATGTAACAGGCTCTGGGGATGACCTTCTGATCTTCTTGCTCCCGTCTCTTCCCAGTGGGGGATCTCAGGTATGTACCATCAAAGCCAGGGGCCCAGGCCTGGTGCATGCCAGGCAAGCACTTCACCAGCGAAGCTGAATTCCCAGTCCTGCTGTTGTTTTGTTGTATCAAAAACTAAGAGGAGGCATCTCTCTGTAAAAATCACAGCCCATCAGATTTTGTCCCTATTTCTTGAAAGAAGAGGACAAGAGGAGAGCAGGGAAGAGAGGACCAATACCACCAGAACTCTAGGACTCAAAGGCAGATATTGTAGAACCATCCATCATCCAGTGGCTATCACTCACACACTGGTGAAGGCCTTTGGAGTTTCACTCAGCAAGTCTAAGAGAATCATGTGTGTCACTGAAACACTAAGAAACTTCAGGAGTATGTCAGGGAGAATCTTAGCTGTGTGAAGAAACATCTGGGCAAGCAAACCTAACGGGGTTTTTTGGGTGGATATGGAGGAGTGGAGGGAGGGGCGTTAATCTAGGTTACCTTCAAACTCAAAACTCTGCCTCAGCCTCCTGAGCGGTGAATTACAGATGTGTGCCCCCACGCCTGGCCTGCCTTGGTTCTTGTTGAACACACATCCAGCAATGTTGTGTATATGCATGTATGTATAGAAAATAAATATGTATGAATGAGTACTTGTATAAAGTGCACACATGCAGCAATGTATATATGTATGTACATGTATAAAATAAATGTTTGCATGAGCACATGTATAAAATGGCATCCGTTGTTATTGCTGCTGTGTATATGGCTTGTCTTGGCATTTTCTTTCTTTATGCTGCCACTGTCAGGGGCCAGCCAGAGATGCTCCACTTCCAAGCCCTAGTCCCATTCCAAACCAAAACCCTCCCTAGTTCCTCTTGGCCCAACAAAAATTGCTGGAGCTAAAAAAAAAAATAATAATAGTACTACCGCTAGTCGGGCACACAAGACAAATAGACAAGGTGCATAGTTAGTTCATAAACCTACTCTGACTAACAAAATACACACTTCTAGTCATATCATATAATAAGAACTTAACAACAGTGTCCTACTGGAAGCCACGTAAGACAATGTGTACTCTGTCTCCTCCCCGTACAAAATGGGGACTCTTTCATAGAATACTGTCTGTAAGTTACACAGGAAGCCAGGGACACGCTTACCCCAGTGAAGGGTGCGCAGGTGGGGCAAATACAGACACTTCAGGAGCCTTGGCCATCAGCATTTCACTCAAAGGTGCTTGGGACACTGACTATCTTCTCCAGCGATGGCTCTGATGGCCTACATACAATTCCATTCTTGTGATAGTGACTTGTTCAAGGATGGCTATGTGACCCAACTCTGTCCAGTAAAATGAGAGGAGAGGTTTGATGGATGCCCCTGGGATGTGCTCTCATACCACGACAGATTCCAGGAAGTCATAGTCTCTTTTGTGGAATCAATCCAATCAGGGTGGCATGGAGCCCAACTGTTTTAATATCACCAGAAAGGAACCAGCCTTAGACTGGAGCCATATACTAGAGAGCAGAGGAAAAAGGAATAGTGGCCTCTGTGTGGTACTGTCAGCCTCCCCGTCAACAAAACCATCTCCCCTACCTTTAACAACAGAGTGAATACACTTCCTGTCACTCAAGGCAGGCCTCAAGTTTTTACCATTTGCAGCCAAAAAAAAAAAAAAACCCACAAAAAACCAAAAACAAACCAACAAAAAAAAAACAAAAAAAAAAAAAAAAAAAAAAAAAAACATTAAAGCAGAAGACTTTTACATACCCTCTGGTGTGTGTGTGTGTGTGTGTGTGTGTGTGTGTGTGTGTGTGTACCTGCGGATGCCTCAGAGGACAATGTCCAGGAGTGAATTCTCTCTTTCACCTTATTGAAGCAGGGTCTCCGCATTTTTCAGTGTATTCCAGCTTAGCTGGCCCTTGAGCTTCAGGATGATTTTCTCGTGTCCACTTCTCAGAAGTTCTGGGATTACAAATGTGCCTCCTACATCCAGCTTTCTATGTGGGTTTTGGCAATTAAGCTCAAGTTATCAGGATTGCACTGTAAATGCTTTTATCCACTGAACCATCCCCCAGCTCTATTTTTATTTTATAATCATGTGAATGTATGCAGTGGCTGGGTGGCTGGAGATGGAAGGTGATAGATAGATAGATAGATAGATAGATAGATAGATAGATAGATAGATAGAT
>NW_026585690.1:241733-320245 GCF_907164565.1 Psammomys obesus
GATAGATAGATAGATAGATAGATAGATAGATAGATAGATAGATAGATGAATATATAATAGATTGATGGATAGATGATAGGTAATAGGTGGATGATGGACAGATAATAGATAGAGATAAATAGAGAGTGAGAGATATTTAAAGTGTGCACTGTGTTTGAGGCACTGGAAAACAAACTATTCAGGGGGAAAAAAAATGCCTTTAATCTTTAAAAAACAAATCCCAGAAAATGTAGCTTCTAAAGAGACTTATTTCTTCTTTAGATGGACTCAGCCACCCCCACTCCTGTTTGATTTATCCTCACAGAGTTAACATAAAATGACCTACGTGAAGCTGGCTTTTATGTAGGTCAAAGCGATTAAATATCAGCAAATTCACATTACAGAGAATGGAGCAGGGGCCACTGTGGGGATGAGAGGAAGCCCTGAGTGCCCTAGTGAATGTGTGTTGTTGACAAGGGCCCATGGGGGAATGGCAAAGCCTTCCTCCCGGGGTCAGGTTCAAAGGAGACAGCAAATCCCTTCTCGAGGTCCAACTGTGGGTATTGATAAACAGAGTGTGCAGAAAGGGATCACCTTAGCTTTCTCCTTCCAGATATTAACAGGCTGAAGACTGCTCCCCTGCAGAGGCTGTTCCTGCTGAGATTAGCTAAGCCTGTGCCCTTGATCCAGCTGTGGACAATGACCCTGCCTTCTCATTTGTCTGTGTGTAATAACCCTGCCTTCTTAGTCAGCTGTTTATCTCTCTCTAACAACCCCACCTCCTGTTCAGATGGACGCCGAATCCTCTCCTCTGTTCAACTGTAAATAACAAACTCTGCAGTTACACGGTGTGTGGCTTCTCCATAAGAGAGCCCAGAGCGCCTGAACCCAGCTGCAGCCTGTGTCTGTGTGTTTGTCTTTTCTTCATTCTCTCATTGCCCCGAGTCAGGCCAAGTCCGTGGAGCTATACAAGGGACTCAACGTAGTCCCTTGTATACGTTGTGTACGTTGACTCAACGTAGTCAACGTAACCACGTCTTCCTTGTCCGTGTCTTAAATGGCCAGGCCACTGATGAGCTGTTCCCTTAGGCTTCCTCCAAATACTATCTTCACCACTAGTGTTGAGCGTGTTCCATCGTTCCCTGTAGCAGCTATTCTATGCTTCTTCCTGATGACAAAAAAAAAAAAACCCTGCATCTTCCCCCCACGAGCGTTCTTCTGTCCCTACATGTACAAATTCAGCATCCCCCCCTCCTTGCCAAAACGTGGCCCCAAGACCCTGCCCTCTCAATCACCTTATGTTGGATCAGCAGCTAAAGAAAGCAAAGCGATTGCATGTGTCTATGGCCGCATAACAAACTGCTCCCCACCACCCCCACCCCAAAATGTAGTAGCTTAAAAAAGTGTGGGTGGGTCGGAAGCAGCTCACCCCCGTGGCTTGGCTGAGGATGTCTTTGGAGGTTAACAGGCTGTCTGGAAAGCTTGACAGCAGTGTGTCTGGGAAGGTGGAACTGGTTGTTCCATCAAGGATCCAAGTTTTTTTTGTTGTGTTTTGGGTTTTTTGCCAACTAGTTTTCACCATGAGGCTAGGTTGAACCTGGGTTTAAATTTGGTTTTGTGTAAGTAAACTGCATATACATGCAATGTTTACACGTGCACCCTTATTAATTTATAAATCTCTGCGAATCTTTTCTTCCAAAACAGTGAATATTTTCATAGAATTCTAGTGATATTAAGAATAGCATTTTCGAGCTGGAGAGATGGCTCAGAGGTTAAGGCTGCTCTTCCAGAGGTCCTGAGTTCAAGTCCCAGCAACCACATGGTGGCTCACAATCATCTGTAATGAGATCTGGTGCCCATATCTTCTGGTGTGCAGGTGTCCATACAGGCAGAACGCTGCATACATAATAAATTAATTAATCTTAAAAAGAATAACACTGTTACAGTACTTATATACCGTTGAAAACCCTTCAAGAACACTGTTTTTAATTTTTAAAATGTTTTGGTCTGGACAGATCGATTCATAAATATGATAGGTTGGGGGGTGCAGGATTAGGCACAGCGGAAGCCCAGAAGTGCAGGGCTCCCTACTGGAGGGGGTCATGTTTAGGAATATATTTGCTCCATTTCCATTAGGGATAAGCAGTTTCTTGGTGTTTTAGTCACCATTCTACTGCTGTGAAGAGACACCATAACCAAGGCAACTCTTATAAAAGAAAGCATTTAATCGGGGGGCTCGCTCACAGTTTCAGAGGTTTAGTCTTTTATCATCATGGCAGGGCGCATGGCAGCAGACATCAGTTGGGAGCTATATTCTGATCACAAACTGAGAGAAATAAAAAGAAAACCACTGGATATGGGTGTGGGCTTTTGAAAACCTCAAAGCCTACCCCGACTGAGTGACACACTCCCTCCAACAAGGTCACACCTCCTAATCCTCCTGACGTTATTAAAGAGTCTTCCTAGTGACTGAACATTCAAATATATGATCCCAAAGGGGCCATTCTTCTCCAAACCTCCACACCTGGCTCCCACATCTTCAAAGTTATGAACATTACTCTAGGTGAAGCCCGCTCCTTTAAAATGACTCTTGCCAGTCAGCCAGGGAACTTAGCCTTGGCCCAGAGCAGGGACCCAATCACATGCTCTTTGTTGTGACTGGACATAACGACCTACCCAATGTGATCCCTAGTCACTGTGCCTTGGGCCTTCCAAAGGCATCCTACCTACCTGTCTGGAGCCTAAAATGGGGAAAGTGTGAGGCCAAAGAGTATCTACCAGAAGTGGACTCCAGGGTTCTTGAGGGCAACCCCACAAGCAACAGGCTGCATGAATTCCCAGGGGGTCTGTTGCTTGCAGCCATTGCACAGCAGGTTCCCTGAGAAAAAGAGCTGATTGGCTTACCTGGCTGTGGAGGAATACTGTTTTTAATAGTTAGTTGATTATCTGATTATAGATTACAGTGGAATTTTCCCAACACTAAAACAAATCCCCTGGCACTACAACTCACCAGTCTTCCATAAGTACCTTACAACCACGAACTTTACAAACCCTGAAGTTCTGCCTTTTCCAGGATGTCATGGAAATGGTCATTCCTCATATAGTCTTTCAGACTAAGTGTATATGTGGCACTTTTTAAATAATCTCCCAATCTCTAACTAACTTGAGATAGGCAGGCAGCAAGATGGCTCAGAGGAAAAGACACTTGTGCAGTTAAACCCAATGATCTGAGTTTAATTCTTGGGACCCACAGGGAGGACGGAGGGCACTGATCCATCTAAGTTGTCTTCTGCTCTCCACATGCATGCCATAGTGCACACACTCACATGTCCACAGGTAAAAGTAAATGAACACAGTGCTTTTAAAGGAAAAAGTATGTTGCTGAGGAGATGGCTCAGCAGTTAGGAGCACTGAACTGCTCTTGCAGAACACCTGGGTTCCATTCCTAACCTCCACAGGCTCGCAACCACCTGTAACTCCAGTTCCAGGGGATCTGGTGCCCACTCCTGTCTTCTGAGGGCAGTGCGTACACATGGTACACATACATACATGCAAGCAGAACACCCCTGCATATAAAACATAAAGACTTTTGTAAAAAAAAAAAAAAAAAAAAAAAAAGATTTAAGAAGCCTTGATTATTACCTGACAAGTGGCTCAGGCTTTGTGCTTGGCAGCACTGAGTTTAATGGGTGTTTGTTTGTTTGTTTGTTTTTAAGATTCCCATTTTAAAATTTGAGATGGAGCTGGAGAGATGATGGATCAGCCATTAAAGGCTAGGCACACAACCAAACAAAGTTTAAGGGGGTTTTGGTTGGTTGGTTGGTTGGTTGGTTGGTTTTTCTGAGACAGGGTCTCATGTAGCCAGAACCCAGGCTTAGGCTCATGAGCCTCTGTGTCCCCTGGAAAGGCAGTTGGTGCTCCCAACTGCCGATCCGTCTCTAGCCCGTACCTGCCTACTTGTAATGGTCCTGGGACTCAGACCCTGGTCTTCACACTTGTGCAGCACACGCTTTTTCCACTGAGCCATCTCCCAGCCCCATTTTTCTTCTGTAAATTATATGCTTACATCACTTACCGATCTCCAAGAGAGTATTTCTTTCTCGGGCAACAGAAATGTTTGTGCATGCAGGATATCAACCTTTCCTCTGTTTTCTGGAGGAGAAACATCCACAGCATGAGAACATTAAAATGTGATCTCATTATCTATGGTTGTTAAATATTAAGCTGGTCCCAGTTCCTTTTTTCCCTTTTTTTTCTTTCTGCCTCCTTTCTCCTTTCCTTTCACCCCTCCTGTTATTACACATCCTAGCAAACAGCTTTATATAGGAGCTGTTTCCCATAGCAGCAGTAGGCGGAGAGGCTACAGAGCAGAGCCTCGTCTGCTATCAGTTAAAGAAACTGGAATTCAGCAAGGCTACCTGATTGGTAAGCGATAGAACTGGACATCACTGATTATGACTCTAGCCCATGTTCATCATCACTAGCAGAATACTTGAATGTCCTAGACACTCTGGAGAACATGGAGTTCATCATGGAAATTTGGAGCCAGACACTACAGGACACCACAGGACACCCTGAGTTTATTCCCTGGGACAGGAATTTCACCCAGAAAAAACAAAACAAAACAAACAAAAACAAAACAAGTAGTATCATCAGCCCAGGACCTAATGAAATATTGTTTTGTTTTTTAATGTGTATGGGCATTTTACCTACATGAATGTCTGTGTACCAAGCATGTGCCTGATGTCCAAGAAGTCCAGAGGAGGATGAATCTCTGGGGTCTGGAGTTCCAGACAGTTGCAGGCCACTGGTACTGAAATTTGAACCCAAGTCTCTGGAAGAGCAACCAATACTCTTAACTCCTAAGCCATCTCTCCCTACCTAATGGAATCTTAAAGAATACCATATAGCTGATTTTTTTTTCATCTTGCTGCCTATTTCTTTCTCCTGTGAAATCATTTCCTAAATAAAATTGGTACTGCTGGAATTAAATTAGCAATTAAAAATAGATGAACTACTTATTATAGTCTCTAGAAACGTTTTAGATGAACTAAAGTGTTATTCAGTTAGCTAGCTAAAAACATTGCATAATTTTATTCATTTTCACAATTTTCTGAAGGTGTTATAAACAGTTTTGTATAGTTTTAAAATATTAGAAAGGTAATGCATACTATTGCCTCTCACACAAAAGGAAGTCTATAAAAACCCATCATGATAAGACTGATTGCAATCTTTTAATATGAGAAAAAAGTCATTATGCCCTTCCATTATGATTTGATGAAATAAACTAGTGAAGTAATTGATATTCCCATGTGAAATAACCAGAAAACTATTGCTTCAATCCAGTGGTAAAGCAAGACTTCTATTAAGAGTTTAGAAATGTGGTTCAGAGGTGGAGACTTGGTAATGTGTACAGAACCCCGAGTTCAATTCCCAGCACCACCCCAAACAAGTAAAATATAAGCAAAACACCTTAACTCGTGAAGTGTTTTTAACTCATTTAGTAATATCAAGTTCCACTGTGTTCAGGATATTATGCCCCAAAGACAGATTCTCATTCTGTAGCCCTGGCTGATCTGGAACTCACAGAGATCTACCTAACTCTGCCTCCAGAGTGCTAGGATTAAAGATGTGTGCCATCACGCCTAGTTCAACTTTTTAAGAAAGGATTTATTTATTTATCATGTATACAATGTTCTGTCTGTATGTACACCTGCATGCCAGAAGGGGCACCAAATCTCATCAAAGATGGTTGTGAGCCAACATGTGGTTGCTAGGAATTGAACTCATGACCTCTGGAAGAGAGGACAGTGCTCTTAACCTCTGAGCCTTCTCTCCAGCCCTAGTCAGATTCTTAAAATCCCTATTGGGGGTGCAGCATCCATTAAGAGCAATGGCTGCTCTTCCAGGGGACCTGAGTTCCATTCCCAGCATCCACATAGCAGGTGGTCACCGCTGTCTGTAGCTCCAGTTCCAGGGCATCTGACACCCTCACACAGACACACCCAGGCAAAACACCAGTGCACATAAAATACAAATAAATGCATCAAAGATAAGCAATTTCACTTACAGATCTTAAGTGGATTTTTAATTTTTTAAATTATTTTATTTTTTATGATTCTAGAATCTGGCAATACTTTCACTCCATAAAATGGACCGTGTTTCAATGCAATGGGCTGAGCAGAGGAGCTTCACTTGTAGTTAGTTAGTTAGTTAGTTAGTTAGTTAGTTAGTTAGTTAGTTAGTTAGTTGGTTGGTTTTGGTTGGTTTGGGGGGGAGTTGTTGTTTTTTGGTTTGGTTTGGTTTTTCGAGACAGGGTTTCTTTGTGTAATAACCCTGGCTGTCCTGAACTTGCTTTGTAGACCAGGCTGACCTAGAACTCACAGAAATCCGCCTACCTCTGCCTCCCAAGTGCTGGCATTAAAGATGTGAGGCCGGCTCACTTGTTTTTAAAGACAGGGCCGCATATCTGGCTGGCCTGCATCTCCCTATGGGATGTTCCAGCTGAGACTGGAAGTTACTTTCTGATCTCCCTGCCTCCACCCTTGGAGTGTTGAGGTTACAGGTGTTTGCCAACGGACAGGGTTTTCCAGAGTGCTGAGGACTGAGCCCAGGGCTTGAGGCAAACTACTCAAAGCACTCCTCCAGCTGAGCTGTAGCCCCAAACCTGGCCTGGTTATTTTAAAGTTAGTTTCCTTTTAACCAGAAACAGGGAAACAAAGTAACAGAAAAACCACCCTCACCAAGGGAAGGTTTTCCATCCGCTTACCTCCACTCCTTATCAAGGGGACAGGAGCAATTAAACTAGGGAAAACTTACACTCAACTAGAATTGATCTTTTTGGAAAACTGGCTGTTTCTGATATCCCTCCTGGTGTCTCAAAGGTTCTCATGAGAACAATCTAGTTTCAGTTTCGTGGCCTAGAACTTTTAACAAGAATGCCTTTGAACTGATTTTTAGTTCAGTTGGGTGGAGTTCCTGCCCCGGGTCTAAAACAAAGATCACGTGAACCTTGAATTTCGCAAGCTGAGTAACAGTCAGCTTTGCAGGAGAGGAGGATGGGAGCACGTGTGGAAACAATCCATTGCCCTAAAGGAATCAATGTAAACACATTTTCTATTGAAGGAAATATAATTTGTTACCCTCAGGGAGGCGGTGCCTTGACTCTCCATGGCAGTGGCTACGTAGTTTCAAGATCTCTGCAGGCTCTGCCCAGATGAAAGAAAACAAAACCAAGTGGCTGACAAAGCCTTCGGACAGGTCTACACCTCAAACAATTTCGTGTAAACCAGATTCAGTATCTTTGATGGGGTCAGTAGAACAATGAGAGACAGTTGTTTGTTTTATTGTTGTTGCTGTTTCTTGTATACCTTGTAGCATTCCTGTAGCTGAGAATGACTTGGCTCTAAACAATTGTCAAGAGCAGGAAAGAGGGCTCAGTAGGTCAAGATGCCTATTGCTGAGCCAGAGGACTCCAGGACCCAAATGGAGGAAGGAGAGAATGAATTCCCCTCACTCCACCCCTGCCCACAAAACAAATAAATATGATTTTAATGTCAACAGTGGGGCTGGAGAGGTTAAGAGCACTTGCTGCTCTTGCAGGAAATATGGGTTCAGTTTCCAGCCAACCACAGACTGACTCCCAACCATCTCTAACTCCAGTTCCAGGGGATCTAACAGCCTCTTCCCACTGCAGGCATGAGGTCTATACAAGGTACTCCAACCAATGTGCAGGCAAGACACTCATCCACATAAAATAAGAAAACCTTAAAAGACTCAGTACTTTGTTTCACTTGAAGAAGTGTCTCTAGCGATGCCCTTCTTTTTTGGTATGCAAGATCTAAGCACTCACCTAGTGGTGTTCACTATGCTTTCGCAGAATGTCTGAGTGCTGCCTGCCCAGTGTGCTTCCACACTTCCTCAGCACAAATGAGGGCCGAGCAATTACACTCAGTTCTCACGGTACCCACAGTTTGCACAGGCCCCACAGGTCAGGAGCTCAGCCCTCAGCGTAGACCCCCAGCAAGGGTAATCCTAGGGCTGACCCGGGGTTTTTACTGACCAGTGTGGCTATCAACTCAGGTTCCCAAGACTCACGGAACCCAGCACATGCCAGAGCACCATCCTACTCTAAATGGTCCAAGTTAGAAACAGCCACATGCTTGTGTTTTGTGTTATTGTTGTTGTTTTCTTACTGTTGTCTTCTTGTTATTGGTGTTGTTCTTTTGAAACAGGGTCTCTTGTAGCCCAGGCTGAACTTACACATGTTATTTAGAGGAGGCTGGCCTTGAACTCTTGATCTCCTGCCTCTTCTGGGATAACATATATGTGCACTGAGAACAGCTTTAGAAACAAAACCATGTTTTTAAAAAATATTTGTTTATTTATCATTCATACAGCATTCTGCCTCCATGTGTGCCTGAGCACCAGATTTCATTACAGATGGCTATGAGCCACCATGTGGTTGCTGGGAATTGAACTCAGAACCTTTAGGAAGAACAGCCAGCGCTCTTAACCTCTAAGCCATCTGTCCAGCCTTGAAACAATACCACGTTAAAGACAATTTAGGTGAAGTCTGAAGGAGAGGTGGCAGCTCTGTCCCTAGGTGGGTGACATGATTCTTCCCCACCTCGCATGTCATCAACTGGGAAGCTTAATTGAACTAAGTACTAACCACGTGAGTGGACTCATTCTCTGTCTCCTCTTCCCTCGGAAGAGGTGGAAGTGGCATTGTGAAAGGTTGCCTCAGGCTCATGTTTTGGGACATTTGGTCTCTGGCTGATGGTGCTTGCTGGTTTGGAAGGTTCTGGAACCTTTGGGGTGAGGGATCTAGCTGTGGACTTAGGCTGTTGGGGGAATGGGTCTGGGGCTTGGCTCTGCTTCTGGTCCAATTATTTGCTTTCTAATCCACCAAAATGCAAGGAGGAGATAGCACCCAAGCCTCACCCAGCTACCGACAGACATACTCCATTCGCAACTGATGAACTCTGTCTCCTGAAACCATCACCAAAATAAATCCTCTCTCCCTCAAGTTGTCAGGTGTTTTGTCACAGTGACAGAAAAAGCAGCTAGTTCATGGGCATTGATGGCTCCAACCCTCTAGTCATGTTCTCCATCTCCCTGGTGAGACTAGCTCCTCTTTGAGCCCAGCTCAGGGTCTATTCTGAGTCACTGCATTGGCATGAGTTCAGAAAGGCAGAAAGGCAGAAAGGGACTTAGGAGGAACAACCAAAGACACACCTTTCACTCCTGAGTTCACAGGCTTTTAGGAGGAACCAGAGACCAAGATCAAATACAGGTGGCTTTTGTGATAGCGTAACAATCAAGCTTACTGTGGTGTAGGAAGAACATGATAGCAATAACACTGAAGACCCCTGAACACGCGATTGTTAACAGGCACACACATACCTGCTTTTCTATTAAAAAATCAATACTTGGCTGGGTGGTGTTGGCACATGTCTTTAATCCTAGCACTCAGGAGGCAGAAGCAGGCAGATCTCTGAATTCGAGGCCAGCCTGGTCTACAAAGTGACTTTCAGGACAGCCAGGGCTACAAAGAACAAAAACAAAACAACAACCACTAACTCAGTATAATCACTTGCCAATTTGTAGTTCAAAACAGCATAAATGATGCATTTCACGTTTCCAACACTGAAGTTATGGACTTGTGTGTGCGCATGTAGCCTATTTGTTTTTTTTTTAAGATTTATTTATTATGCATACAATGTTCTATGTGCAAGAGGGCACCAGATATCATTATAGATGGTTGTGAGCCACCATGTGGTTGCTGGGAATTGAACTCAGGACCTCTGGGAGAGCAGTCATTACTCTTAACCTCTGAGTCATCTCTCCAGCCACCTATTTAGTTTTACCTAAAATGTCGGGCTGGGTAACAGGGGGAACATAGCCACAAACTATTTGACCACTGACCACTCCTTCCCCCCTCACTCACCAGACATCTACCCCATATGTGGATTTTATTGTTTTCCACATTCCGAATAACAGGAATCCCAGCAAGCGTGTGGCTATGTGAGAGTTCCTTTTTTCACCTGGCATGTTTTCTTCAGGTTCTCTCCATGTTGTGCTGTGTAGAAGGAATCCATATCACCTGTTCGTTCATCCATCCATTCATCAATCTATCTCACGGGCTGTTCCTACCTTTTGGCCATATGAATAATGCTACCATGAACCTTGGTGTGCTGGTTTTTGTGTAAACACAGGTTTTCACTTCTCTTGAATGTATAATGGTATCTGTAAAATGTCTCTCAGATTGCCTGAGGTAAAAGCCCGGTCCCCCCAGCTTGGCATGGTCACTATGGGAAGAAGTGAGAAGCTGAGGTCTCTGGGGATATGTCCTTGAGGAGAATAGTGGGATAGGAGCCCCATTCCAGCTCTCCCTGCTTGCTGCTTGCTGCTTGCCTCATGGTGTGCTCCCACATCCCCCACCATGCTGTACTGCCTCACCACAGGCCCAAAGGCAAGGGGGCGACAGACCCA
This sequence comes from Psammomys obesus, assembly GCF_907164565.1. Lineage (NCBI taxonomy): Eukaryota > Metazoa > Chordata > Mammalia > Rodentia > Muridae > Psammomys > Psammomys obesus. The sequence continues at coordinate 252,210 of NW_026585690.1, forward strand.
GGCTGAGACCTCTGAAACTGAGCCACAACGAATTCTACCTGGGCTGAAGGGGTGGCACATTGAGATACTGTTTGCGACAGACCGTATCTGGGGAAAAAGGTAAAGAGAGATTAAATAAGACACCAAACATCAAGCTCTTGGCTTCCACATACACACAACCTGAGCAACCCTTACTAGCTGACTACCCCTTATCAGCTGACTAACCCTTACCAGCTGACTAACCTTACTAGCTGACTAACCTTACTAGCTGACTAACCTTACTAGCTGACTAACCACAGACTCAGGAGTGCAGCTGCTAGGCCACCTGGTGCCTCTGATGAAATGCCTGCTATTTTCCAAAGGATCAATCCATCTCCCCCGCCAGCCACGCACTGACGCCACGAGGTCTTGTGTCTCACAGAGGAATTAAAATTTCTCTCCTCTGTTCTGATTTTTAAAACCTGAGGAAAATTTTTATTCGGCTTAGCCTGGGTCAGAGTAACCTGTTTTCTCCTCTGCGTAACTAGAGGGAAAGGGACACACACCCAAGAAGTCTAACTCGGTACATGGCTACAGAGAGTCTGACAAAGTGACACACTGGGCATGTGGCAATAGATGCCTCCCACAGAGACCTCACGTTTAAGGATGGTGTCACTCCCCATGGGTAATAGGCAAATGTATAGGAGTCGATACTATGACTGAGAGGGTGTGGCTGGTGTTTACATATCTGGGCCCTAGAGGGACAAAAGACCTGAAATATTTCAAGATGATGTCTTTCAATGAAGACTTGACCTGCTCAAAAGGCCTATAGTGCTCCACGTGATAAAACTCGTTTTGTAATAATGTGCTTCTTGTTTTCGGCTGAGAGTGTGCCTATCCAGAACAAAGAGTTCTTCTTCTCAACCTTCCTTCCCACCTACAAGTGGCCATGAGCTTACATTCTGGATAGTGGAATGTTAGTCATCAGTGTTGTATGCAACTATTTTTTTTTTCATTTTTATTTATTTTTAAGCAAGATGGCTCTGTCCCACAAGCCTGACAACACAAGTTTAATCCCTAGGACCGAGTTTGATCCCTGAAGCACACATAATATGGCAAAAGTATGCATGCATGAACATAAGCATACAACTGTCTCTTTCACACACACAAATAATAAAAGGTAAAACAAATATATATGTTCTTATTACATATATAATATATATATGCATATACATATATACACACACATACATATATGTGTATGTATGTATGTGTGTGTATGTGTGTGTGTGTGTGTATATATATATATATATATAATATTTGAGTCATGGTCTTACCTTGTATTCCAGGCTATGCTAAAGCTTGGTATGTGGTCAAGGCCAGCCTGAAATCATGATCTTATCCCCGCCTCCCAGGTGTCAAGGTTATAGGCATGCACCACTACGCCTGGCTATGTGTGAATTCTTCCAGGCAGCAATTTTGTCCTCTTCTCTGCCTTTCTTCCCTCCTACCAGCTGGAATGTAGATACGATGACCCATGGTTCAACAGTGAGTTACACTCTAGCATGGAAATCCCACCTTGAGAACGGGTAGAACAAAAGACAGCAGGGGGTGCCCACGGGTGTGGGAAAAAGGTTTCTAATTTAATGTCACCATTAGTTTCTGTCGACCTTTGCTGAGCCAGGTCCTGGCAGCTGTAAGTACTATGTGTAGCTTCTCACCTGTCTTGCATGTATCCCTATTTGGTACTCATACCTTCCCCGCGACTCCCCTGTAAAGCACAATGCATGGGACATAAGTCGATTTGGGGAATCAGTTGCCTCCTTTTACCATGAGGTTCTGGGGAACTGACCTCAGGTCAGCAGGTGGTAGCAAGTGGCTTTACCTACTTCAGCCTTCTCACTTCCCACTCTCTTTTTTTTCAAGCTGACATCCATTTATAATTATATAGCAATAAGAACTGTAGTCAGTACCTCAGCTACCTCGATTTAATAGCTGGCATGTGGTAAGAAAAGAACTTTTGAAGAAAAAAATTAAAAAGGGGTGGAGGAGAGGCAGGAATGGGGAGGTGGGCCTGCATGAGTCTGGGAGGAGTTAGAGGGAAAAGAAGGGTAGGGGGTATATATCATACAGATACAGTGTAATAAATTCTCTAAAATTTAATAAAAATATTCTATATAAAAAAAGAAATTAGTCTTTCAAATTTTGGGGGAAGTCCAATTATCTGCCTAAGTGTGTTTGCCAAGGATTTTGGGGCTGCCAGACTTATTAATAGCATGCTAAATTAGTATCCTTAGCTTTCCTCAGATACGTGCCAATTGTAGTATATAAATACCAAATTTTAATAACATGTTTAGTTGATGACTAACCACCCACAGCTTCATGTGAAAACGAAAGCCTGTGGCATTCCTAGGAGGCCTTGCCATGTAATCAATAAAGACAAGAAGCTGTTAAAATTAAAGTTTTAACTTGTTATGACCATATTTGCTCCACAATGTGCTTTCCAGAGTGATGTTCAGCCCTGTCTCAGGCCCAAAGGAGAGGCCCCAGCAGCCATGGACCAAACGCTCCGAAATCATGAGCCAAAACAAACCTCTCCTCTCTTTAGTTGTTGCCTTAGGTCTTTCGCCACAGCAATGAAAAGCTACCCAATACATGAACTAATATTATGTGAATTATACAAACAGAAGTATAAATTATAAAAGGAACTATCCAAAAACAAGCAAGTCTTAAGATATTGCTAACCATGATTAGTTCTTACACTATAGTCGGCCAATACTACAAGCCTAATATATCATTAAAGATACGGAATGTCAAATTCTCTTCTAAATGTTCTTTTCCACAATTTCAGTTTAGGAAGTGGCTGAAGGCTTGTGCTTAGGTATGGATGTCTGCCCCTTGGGCTTGTTTCTTGGATTGGAAGTTTGGTGTTATCTTTACTCTATGCTTTTTTTTTTTTTTTTTTATGAGAATGGGCCTGTCTTAAATCTTTTTGGTGAACTAAAACCAGATAAAAAGGAATCTTCAAATTAGATCAAGAGGCTTAACAACATACTTTACGGTATATTCTGTCAGTACAATCTAAATGTCTTAATTTGTAACTCAAAACCCTCCACCATTTACCATCACTCTTCTATCTTCTGCTCTTCAAATTCAGCAGCCTTTGTGGAGAGCCTGAAGTGCCACCATGTGTGTTAGGGGCAGAGCATGGCTTCTGTCTTCGTTGCTGCCCTAGAAGAGGTCTAAGGGCCAATAGAGAAAACAAAACACATCATGTAAGCCATAGCAACAGGGACTATTTTAGAGGGCTGTAGCGAGAAATGAGTCCAAAAACACTAGCTATGGATTAGAGGAGGTAGACCTGCTGGCAGACGTAAATCTCTTGGTGAGGTGATAGCCGAGTCACATCTTGAAGAAAATTCAAGCTAGGTGGAGCAAAGAGAGAAGCAATGGCAATGAAAAAATGTTTTTGAACTTCTCTGTTTCTTCATTTAATGGCCTGGGTGACAACCTTGCAAAAGGTATGTCATATGTAAGAGTCCCAGGACCTGTGGCTGTTACCTTACAGGTCAAGCTAGCAGAAGTAATCAAAGCATCCTAGTTTACAGACTCAGCCGTAACTCAAAGGCTCTAAGAGAGAGGGGCTCTGTCAATACTGTCATTTCCACTGTCTAACCTCTAGTATTCCAAGAGAGTAAATTCCTCTGTGTATATATGAGTTGTATATATGACAGAGATGGAGAGATAGACATAGATAGGGATACACACACAGAGATCTTCTTGGCAGGGAACACTTCCCAGCCTGTTCCTATCCTGCTTTCATCTCATTGTGATCTTTGTCTATTTCTAGTTTCTGACAGGCTTTCCCTGTTCACCCTTGCTCATCACTTTATCAATCCATTGGCCTTTTATCTGAGCACTTACCAATAGTGATCATTTCTATATATACTGTCACTCTCTAAAGGCTTTGATTTTTTAAACCAACTTTATTTAAGGTTCATAACCGCCTCTGACTCCCTTCAAACCCATGACCCTAGGTAGGAAAGAAAGAATGTTAGTAGCGACAGAGAATGTAGACCTTTTATAGACTTAATTCCTTGGGGCGACTCTACTCTTTGTCATCAGGATTCCAACCATCCAGCAAACAGCAGCAGCACAAATCAGCAAGAGCCTCCTTGAAGCATTCTCTGAAGCATTTCTCTCTAGGAGTGTCTTGAAGCCACCTCTCTCTCTGTCTCTCTCTCGCTCTCTGCTCCCATTTATACCCTCTCAGAGTCTGCACAGGGATATTTTCCAGCTGGCAGAACCCATACATAGCCCCTGCATGAGGCAGTGTCTAACTGACAAAGATCATGTGACCTCTCATGAGGCTGTTATCAGCTGTGGACAAACCAAAAGCATTCCTGCATCCCACAGTTGGGATTACAACGTAGCATAACTGGTTTTTTTAAAGAAACCAAAACTTCCACTACAACTCTCTTTCCTACTAAGTCTAAGTTTCCTGAGTATAAAGACTCTTCCCATTTGACTCACCACTATACTCTAGCTTCCCAATACATACAACTGCTAGGCCCTCAATAAATATTTGACATATAAACAAAGGCTGGGGATAGGACAGGAGAAGAGACATAAATGCAAGGATCCCCTTCTCATTTCTCTCTCTCTCCATCTCTCTCAGTAATATAGCCAAGGAGAACTGAATTTCTGATCCTCCTGTCTCCACTTTCACAGTGCTGGGGTGACAGGCATGTGCTGTGCCAAATCTATGCCTGGATTGCATAGTCCTGCGTATCAACCCTCCTGTGCATGCTATGTAAGCACTCTACTAACTAAGCGACATTTCCAGCCCCGAAATGCAATACCCACTTTCCTTCTGTTTCACTTTTCTTTTTCTCTAGTGCTGGGGATAGAACCAAAGGCTCTACACATGCCAGGCAAGGACTTTACCATTGGGCTACATCCCTTGTCTTCTCTCTGTTCCTAATGAGGATGTTCTCCCCTCTCCCTGAACTTTGGGCTCCAGGGCCACCCCCACTTCCTACTGCATCAATTATTGAGTCTGCTCTGGATCTTCACTTAGCCTTCCCTGGCTTGCTTCCCTCAGCGCATACCCAAGATCATATCCTGTCCTAAAAGAAGCAAACCTAGGTTCCATGATTTGATGTTCTCTACGTGTAAATCTTCTGTCTTTCCCTCTGTCCAGGGGCGACTGGGTGAGTCCTCTACCCACACTCTCTCCTCCACCCACACCTCAGGTTTCTGCATGACCTGGCCACAGTCCCTGCCACTGTTCTGACAGTGTTCCAGATCAGCCCCAGTGACCTGCCAGCTCTGGTCCTGTTACCTTTCTTATCAGCCTTGGCAGTGTCTCTAGAGAGCTGTTCCTCCTGATCCTGCTCTTCTGAAACACAGGTGTTGCTCTTGGGGTCCCTTCCAAGTACCCACAGGAGGCTTTTCCTTTTTCTGGGTATTGCTATTTTGGCCTCTCACACCTGCCTTCCTACCTGTATATTGTTTTTTAAAGCAATTTCCTCTCCCGTGGCTAAAATGACCATTGGTAGATGTGAATGCCATGTCTCTAGTGACCCAATTTTATATTCCCAATTACCTTCTAGATTTTTCTATTTTTATGGCCCTTCAAATTTAATATGCCCCAAGTTGAATTTACCATCTTTATGTATTTCCACAAACTACCTATTCTCTGTTTTCCCTCCAAGCGGAGCAATGATGCCAACCTTCTCTCAGCTACTCAGGAGCCTGCCAAGATTGTTCCTCATCCCCTGGTTGAGTCTGGTGCCAGAACCTATTGAATTCACCTTCTAAACAAGCTCTTGAATCCATCTGTTCATCTTCCTTTCTCGGCTTCTGCTGAACTCAAACCTTTTTCTAAACCTCTTTCCTGGGTCATCTCAGCAGTGTCTATGCTCTTCCTCCCATTGAAGCTTCACATTTCCAGTTTCTCAGCGTCTTTTTTCCTTTGGAGTTGCGGTCTCACTCTTTAGCCCAGGATGGTCTCAACTCACAATTCTCCTGCTCCTGACCCCCGGATTAAAGAGGTGACATCACCATATACAGCCTTGCTACCTTGTTCTTAAGTGTCTTTTCACTAAAGCTGCCCTGCATTCAGGCACCCCTCACATCTGAACCCCAGATACACAGCTATTTATATACATATATATACATATATACACACACACACACACACACACATATTTATATACATATCTATACTAGCCTGCAATTCCTCTTTCTCCTCCTCCTCCTTCTTCATAATAGGGTCTCACTATGTAGCCCTGGCATGTCTGGAATTCTACTAATATTCCAGGCTGGCCTGGAGTTAATTCACAGAGATCCATCTGCCTCTCCCTTCCGAGTGCAGGGATTAAAGGCATGCATCACCACTCTCAGTCTTCCTTCCTTTCTTCCTTCCTTCCTTCCTTCCTTCCTTCCTTTCTTTCTTATTTTGCAATTCATGTATTTTAAGAGGTGCTTCTTTTTACATTTTAACACCTCTGAGGTAGTTTAACACCTCTGAGGTAGAAATGCAGTCTTAGATTTGGTTAGATACAGCACTGCTGTGAGTCATGTTCTTTTTTTTTTTCTTTTTTCTCATTCTGATACATATTCTTCTTACACATAATTCAAAATCAGCATTTACCTCCATATTTTCCTAAAGTACAAATATGATCTGGTTGCAACTCTGGAAAATTCTTAAAAGGCTCTGCCTTGGGAAAAGGGGCTCTCTAGTCCCCCTCCCTAGACCTCCTTCCTCTGCCCCCCCAACCCTCTACACAGATATACCCCTCTCCATTAAAGCTAAGCAGCTGTATTTGCAGATAGTTCCCCAAAATACTCAAGCAGAGCCAGAGCCAGAACCCTCTGCACGGAAGTGTCTTCTGCCTTAGAGGTTTCACTTTCTGCTTTTTAAGGCAAAGCGGCCACTTGTCCACACTCTGAGCTCTTCCTTCATGTGCCCCTGAGACCCCAGCTTTCGGAATGCATGGCTCCTCAATCAGGTAGCATGCAAACTCATGTCATCTGCTACCAAGACAGAGTTCTCTAACACACATTTTTCTTTATATATATATCCATTTCCAGCAATGCCCAGCAATGTAGCAAAAACAAAACAAAAAACCTTTGGAAATAATGAACTAAATATGAGGTAAGCAAGAAGGTGTCTCTTACATAAGATGTAGAACTTTCCACCTAACCATCCCCTTATCATAAGACCAGCAAGAGGACACACTAAACCACTGAGTAACCAAAACAATTACAGACCTAGTAATTCAACCTGCAAACTGAAGGTGAATGATGTCAAAACTTTTGGCATCTGCCCTTCCCCTTTCTCTCTTGTCTTAAAGTGCTGCAAGTCATGGCTCCATTCTACCTCTTGGCCACTTGTGCAACTTAACATATATATCTGTGCAAGGCACCAAAGAGGGATTCTCCTCACTTGCACTCCTGAGGTGTCCAATTTGGACCCCTCCTGCGCCTGTGAATCCCACAGAGCCTCAGCACCAGTAAATACAAGAGAGAGCTGAGGTTTAATTTAAAGAAAAAATTAATAACTACTTTAAGGCCTCAAAGTTATATGGAGTGGGAACAGTTTCTCCATGTCAACCCACTACTAGATTTCAATTCTAGAAACTGCCCCAAATAGACAAACGGCCCTTCTTTCTGACCTAGATAATTTAAAGTCAAGGATTCCAAGTCACTCATGGAAAAGTACCAGACTTCTGTCGGGATTTTAAATAAAGCGTTGCCGATGTGGCCTGATAGCCACTCAGATTGGTCTGTGGTAGGTAGTAACAGAGGGATTGCCTAGCACAAGTGAGGTCCCAGGTTCGATCCCCAGGGCTGGGGTGGGGATGCAGGGTATCCCTACGAAAACACGAGGATCAACATACTTGAGACATTTAAGTGAAAAGTCTGCAACTGCAAATCAAAGCAAAGTAAGAGACGAGAACAGGAGAAAGGATGTCAAATGCCAGGGGGGGAGAAAACAGCAAATTCATCGCTAGAAATGTGGCAGTAGGCAGTCGTTCGTGAGAGGGTGCTGAGACACAGGCATTTATGCTGGCAGTTAGGAAAAGGTGAGAAGGACCGGCTGCAACAAGGCTGTGCTGAAGAAGAAGAAGAAAGGGGGAAAGGGGCTCGAGCCAACAATAGATAATAGATGCTGTTGATAAAGCACAGCAAGACTCAAGATAAGGTGGCACCCCGACCAGACAGAAATGGAGGACGGTAGCAGCTGTTACAAATAAACTGTGCTATGCGTTAACCCTTCCCTCCTCCAAAAAGGCTAAATAAATACTTAGTTCCGCTCTAGGAAGAGTCTGAATCAGGGTGGACTCAACAGCCCTCCAAAATAGACCAAGAGCGTCTAGCACCCTCCTTCGAACAAACCGGCAACCCTGGGGTGGAAGCAAAGCCTTGTCACGTGGTCAGCATTTTAGCTGTGTGGAGGAAAACTTCCATTCTGCAGGCAAAGAAGTCAACGTGAAACAGATGGGACGAATCCCTTCTGTTCTCAAATCTTAGACTAAATATAAACAAAGCAGTCCTGGATATCGAATACCTTAGCTGGGGAGAGATGGATTTGGGCTTCCTAGGCAAGAAACTCCCTGGCAGTGAATTCCCTCCCCCCCTCCCCCCCCCCCCCGCCCAACCCTCCCTGCCCTGTAATGTAAGACAACAGTGTAGGAAAAAGAAAGGCAGAAAACAACCTTAGCCTGTAGCTTGCAGAGTGATTTCGCTCTCAGCACAGATTTAGGCAGGTGTGTTTGAACTCCTCGAAAATTGGTGCCCTGGGAGCGGCCTTCTCAAGTATCTAGGCATCTCCAAACCAAAAGAGATTTGGTTTGGATCGCGGTCGGTTGTTTGTTGTTGTTGTTGTTGTTGTTGTTTTTGGGGGGGTCCAACCCTGCCACTGGGAACCCCAAGCCCCTTCCCAGACCGCGTTAATAAAGAGAAACAGCGGAGAGCACGTCTTCTGTACACGCTATGCTAACCCAAGTGGGCTTTGGTTATAAACTTGTGCGTCGGGGAGGAGGGGGAGAGAGAGAGAGAGAGGGAGCCGACCTCCCTGTGCTTTTCTTTCCTTCCTAGCGGCCACTGGGAGGGAAAACCGGTGAACCGGTGGCCTACCTACTCTGCGTCCCGCAGAGCCGTTCCCCCTCCGGCTCGGTTCGACCCCGGTCTCACCTCTCCCGCGTTGTCCCCGGCTGCGACCAGCCTGACTCACCTGGGACGGGTGGCGGGGGCTGGGGGACACCTCAGAGGGCGGAGGCACAGAGGGCGGGCTGAGCCCTTCCCCCAGAGCCCGGGAGGAGGCGTTGCCAGCGCGCAGGTGAAACCGGCTCCGACCTATCCCGGGAACTTTCGCTGCGGGGACTGGCTACGACAGGCCAGCGTCGCACAGGGGGGCGGCCCGGGAGCCGCCTCTCGGCCACCGGGGCGGCGCGCGGGGGGGACTCAGCCCGGGCACCCGCCCCTGGGGACCCTCGGCCCTCCCGTAGCTCTCCGGGGATGCGGGTGGCGCCGGCCTCCGCGGCTGATGGAAGCGGGTGGCACCGCCCCGGGCGCAGGTGACACTCGCCAGGCCCGGGTTTCTGTCGGAGGGGAAGTCCTCCAGAAGCCTGAGACGCAGCCGCCCCGGGCACCAAGGGATCCGACAGGGATGGCCGGAGAGCTGAGCCAAGAGGCACTGCTGGACTTTCTGTGCCAGGCCGGGGGCCGCGTGCGTAACGCAGAGCTGCTGGGCCACTTCAAGAGCTTCCTGCGGGACCCTCGCGCGCCTCCCGGCCAGCTGCAGGAACGCCGCGAGCTCTTCAAGGGCTTCGTGAACTCGGTGGCCGCAGTGCGCCAGGACCCCGACGGCACCAAGTACGTGGTGCTCAAGAGGAGGTACCGGGACCTGCTGGGGGAGGAGGGACTGCAGCGACCCGCCCCGGCAGAGGGACCGCCACGGGGCCGCCGTCACCGGCGTGAGCCGGAGCCGCAGGCGCCGCCGGCAGGTGCCGCGACCCGGGTGGATGCAGGTGGCCAGGAGCTAGCGGGCACCAGCGCGCGGAAGGCGGCCGGGGCCGGGGCAGCCCGCAGCCCGAGGGGCAGCCCGAGCCAGGGGACGCCGAGGCCAGCGGCTGTCCAGACCAGAGGCAGGTGTGCGGCGCTGGAGGCGCGGGGCCGCTGCTGCTGGGAATGCGAGCAGAACGGCTGGGGGGAGCCCGCCGGACAGCCGCTGCCCGGAGAGCTCGGAGAGCCTGCCGCCGCCCGCGGCAAGCCGGAGCGCGCCGAGCTTGCCCGGGGTGACCTCGGGGCTCCGGGGCGACTGCGGGAAGGAGCGTCGGCTGAGCGCGCGCCGGCGTCTGCAACGCCTGTCTGGCCTCAGGCCGCCGTCGGGGCTGCCGGTAGCCCCACGTCCCCTCCCGCCCTCACGCCCCTCCCGGCTCCCTCCCGAGAGCCGCTGGAGCTGTACACCGCCCGCTCCCCGAACCATTCAACCCAGCAGCTGCAGCAGCAGCAGCAGCAGCAGCAGCAGCGCACTCGAGAGTGGTTAGCCAGACACCTACAGGTGCCTGAGGCCGGGAACCAGGGGCCCACTCGCGCCTGGTCGGTGTTGCCGGACAACTTCCTCCAGTTACCCTCAGAAACCGCCTTCAGGGTCTCGGAGCTGCCGGAGCCCGCTCTGCCCTTCCATTCTCTCCTTCCTGTGGTTCCTGACGAGCCCTCAGAATCCTGGCCCGGGAACCCTCCACCCACTGTCTTTCGAAGCATTCGCTGTCAGCTGTCCCTCCAGGATCTGGATGACTTTGTGGATCAAGAAAGCCACGGCAGTGAGGAGAGTAGCAGCAGTGGACCCAAAGAGTCTCCCGGGACCCCCGAAGAGGGCCTGCAACCCTTCCTGAGAACTTCCTCTTGGGGAGAGCTCAGGGATCCAGTAGAGGTCCTATCTGTGTCACCGAACCAAGGTAGCCCCTACCTCATCCGGAAGGGGCTCTCCAATAGACAGAATGCATCCGGTTCTCGGAAGGTCCCAACGGTGGCTAAAAGCCTCGGAGACCACCCCCAGGAGCATTCGCCCTGGCCAACCCCCAAGTTCCGGAGGTCTTTCAGGAGGAACTCTCGAACACAGAGAAACAAATCCTCCTCTTCCTCAGATGAGGAGCATCCTGATGAGGACTTGCTGAAGAGGAGCCGGCGCCCACCTCGGTCCAGGAAACCTTCCAAGGCAGGAGCCCTGCCCAGCCCAAGGGCAGATGTTGTTTTGATGCAGAAACTGGCAGATGCTAACGCTGTGGCAGGTCGGCCACACTCCTCATGGGTCCCTGGAAGGGATGGATCTGCAGACTTGGCACCCCACAGGCCTTCTGAGCACAGGTCACCCCTTGTCCCCCTAGATGCCAGGGAGCATGAGTGGATTGTGAGGCTTGCCAGTGGCTCCTGGCTTCATGTGCAGACCTTGTTCTGGGAGGACCCCCAGCTGGCCTTGCACAGAGACTTCCTGACCGGCTACACGGCCTTGCACTGGATGGCAAAGCATGGCAACCTGAGTGCCCTTCAGGACTTGGTCTCTGGAGCCCAGAAGGCGGGGATTGCACTAGACGTGAACGTGAGGTCCACTTGTGGCTATACCCCACTGCACCTTGCGGCTATTCATGGCCACCAGGGAGTCATCAAATTGCTAGTGCAAAGGTTGGCTTCTAGGGTGAATGTTCGGGACTTCAGTGGCAAGAAGCCATGGCAGTATCTGAACAGCAAAGCCTCTGGGGAAACATGGCAGCTCCTGGGTGCACCCCGGGGCAAACCCATCTTCCCCGTATATTCCTTAGTCCAAAGCCCTTCCCCAGCCAGGAAGGTCAAGAGCCGGGAAATGTCTAGAAATGTCACCCGGAAGACTTCCCTGGCTGCTTTGCTCAAAACTCAACACAACAAATGGAAGTCGGCCAGCCAACATGAGAAATTCCACACCCCAAGGGAGAGAGATGAGTATAGTGACTGAAATGGGCTTCTCTCTGCAGAAGGCTGTGGGGCCCCTCCCCAAGCTACTATGTAGATGAGAGAACCCAAAGGGAAACAGAAACTGTTAGAATTTGGTAAAGATCCAGAACCAGTGAAATGGTGTACCCAAGGGTCATCTCACCTTCTTGAAGCCTCATGTGTTTGAAATGTAGACAAAATTAGAGCCAGGCAGTCAAGCCTGGGGAGGGTCCCTCTCTCTCCTGAGCCAGGAAGGGGTCTGGTCACAGGAAGGCACAGGGTTTTCTGAGGTAGTGCCAGGCCTTACTAGAAAAGGAATGGATGCATCAGTCAAAGAGAGACAGCTGGTGGAACTGACATAGCTCACGCTCTTCTCTGGCTGGAAGCTCTCTGGCTTCTATTCATCTCTGGAATAAATCTTGGCTGAGCAGAAAGCACCAGGTTTGAAGTCAGATGGCTTCCTTTCGTTCCCTTTATGTGCCTTTTGGCAATTCCAACCAGTGAGATAAAATTGTTACTGGAGAGTGTAGCTTGACTGAAGAGATTTCGTCAGTCCTGTGGGCAAGCCTCTGCGGTTGCTTGGTGTAAACTGATGTCAACTGTCTTCTCTGGGTGTCTTTGCCCTTGATCAGAGAAGTGGGTGAATGAGGTTCAGGTATGACCTTGACCCCCCCTCCCTAGAGAAAGGACACCAGCCGGGCTGTGTCTTATTTTGTGTTTGTGATTTGTTCTGGTTCTGCACCAATCCAATGTGTGCTTCCCAAGCATAAAAGCCTTTTGGGTCATTTGTGTAGTGACTGACACTCTTCACCCTGCAGGGGAACTAGCTCCCTGTGTAGCAAACAGGCTCATCTCTGAGAGCTTTCCGTAGGTTTGAAGGTCATCATTGGAACTCAGGGAAAGAGAGCGCTGGGTTCGCGCTGGGGAAGCCACAGGGGTTCAAAGCATCAGAACTGTGTCAAGCTGCTAAGTATAACTTTATTTGCACTAAACTTTTTGCCAATTAAGATTAAATATTAGCCTTGAAGTACTGAATGTCTGACAGGAAGTGTCCCATTCGGTTCTCCGGAGACACCGGTCCCTGGCTGAAATCAGAGAATGCCGACTCTGCAAACCCCAGTAGAATGTGCGAATCACTGAATGTAAATCCAAAGAGGGCTGAAAAGTTCAATGTTCAAGCAGAGATTAGTTTTTTTATGGAAATATTTTCATGTGTGATACTGTATTTTTAAAGAGTTCTTGTGTTTCTTCTGGTTATTTTCCTGCATTAAAAGACCAGCAGATTGTTGTAAGTTATTGTATTGTACCCAGCTGATTATTGCTAATGTTCTTACATAATGAGCTCCATGACTGTCAAATCTTTTTGTTTCTTTGTAGCCTAACTTTATACTGTTGCTGAAATCAATCTCCTCTTGTCCATCTCTTTCTCCATATCTCTGGGGCTAGAACTTGGGACCTCATGTGTCTTATTCAAGTGCCCCCAGCTCCTATCATTTTTTTTTAAACCAAAAAGTCAGAATAATTTTCTAATTACATGGCCTTTTCAAATCAAATCAGAAAATATGAGAAAATGACTGGAGGCAAGGGAAGAAAATTTAAGTTTACAAAATAGATATCTAGGCAAATAAACCAGTAAACAGCTTCTTTGGAGAGCCAGTGGATTTACCATAGTATCACGACTGGATCAGCTTATTCAAAACAAATATTTGGCACAGTGCTGTGAGGTTTATAAAGGTGAGTGGGACAGGATGTCGCCCCCCCCCCCAAGCTAAAAAATCTCAAGTATTTGTTCTTGGCTGCCTTTTATCTTTACTTGTTCCCAAGGTGTCTTTCAAAGCCAAATTACAGCAGAGAAAGTTTGTAGGGAAGAGGAAGAAAGGTGTATGTATCAGGAACGAGGACACACCAATGTAAAATAACACTCCGAAGTCCCAGAATTAAAAAACTTAAGTGTTCTCAAATATTTGGAGAGGAGGCAGGCGGGGAATCCCTTTAGGCCGAGAAAACAAGATAGGCTTGGTTCAGGCCAGGAGTGATGATACCGGCCTTCCCAAGAAACCAGCTCTGTTCGTTCCTCCACATTCTTGTCGGCTACTTCAGTGTGGTTGCGCACAGCCCTGGCATGGACTGGCCGCTCAGTGGTCAGAACACAATCCAGGCTGGCTCGCATCAGGACTTGTTCTTCACATCCCTCTAGCCTTTGTTCACATGTACCTGATCTGCTGAACTCGCTTACACTGTCATAGTAGTGGGGGTGGGGGGGCGCGGAGGGGAGTCAGGTTGGAAGAGGGTTGGAGGGCAGGGTAAAAGCTCAGCCTCTTGCTCTTGTTGCAAAGTCCAGGCAAAGCTCAGCCTCTTGCTCTTGTTGCAAAGTCCAGGCCGGGAGGGCTCAAGCAGGAATTCAAGTCCAGCCTTCGGCTTGCTTCTCCCTGCTGTGAACCCTGCGGGAGGTAGCGCCACACCCACGGGGAGGGAGGGTTTCACGGCCCTACCCACTCGCTGTCTTTGTCCTAGATTCCTTCAGCTTGGAAACCCGCATTTGCTGCCTTCTCGGTAAGGTTGCTGGCATCCCGCAAAGAACAGTTCAAACTCAACCTGTAAAGAAGGGGAAGGCCTCCATACGTAGGCATGGCTGTTTCACTGGAATTCCCAGAATGCTGCGTGCAGGCCTTGCAATTGCTCACTCACTGCTGTGTTTTGAGTTCGTTTGTTTTCTGCTTTTTCGAGACAATGTCTCTTGTAGCCCAGGCTGCCCTTGGTTCCGATCCTCTTGCCTCAGCCTCCCGTGTGCTGGTATTATAAGCACATACCACAGGCTAGCCTGACTAGCCCATGTGTTTAAGCAAAGTGTTTTGATTTTCCCTTGAGACTCTGAAGATTAGAAAAACATTTTGAACTCATCTAAATATACCAGGCTGACTTTTGTTGTTTTTCTTTCTCTTTTTTAAAAAAGATGGAGTGGAGGGGGTCTTGGCTCAAGCATCCTCCTGCCTCAGTCTCCTAAGTAACGACAGCTGAGGCCATGCCATCACGTCTGGATACCTTTACTGGGAATGTTTTGAGCATACAGGCAGGGAGGATATCACTTGCCATAAGGGTCTCACTTCTGTCGTCCTGCCTAGCAGGGCTCCTTGGTAGCTGGAGATGGAAACTGTGAAAATGGAGTCACCGAAAAATAACTGTGGAAAGTGACCAGATACACGCATCGAGTGGAGGGAGGGCGACACCAACCCACCCATAACACCTTTGACCCAAAATTTGTGCTGCCTACAAGATGTGCAGGGGTAAAGATGGAGCAGAGACTGAGGGAGTGGCAAACCAAGGACTGGCCTAACTTGAGACCCACCCCACGGGAGAGAGCCAAGCCCTGACACTGTTAATGACACTAACTGTCTTCTGAGAGACTTCGTACAGCAGTTGATGGAAACAGATGCAGAGACTCACAGCCAGACAATAGGTGGAGTTCAGGGAGTTTTGTGGAAGAGTGGGAGGAAGGACAGAGGGAGCCAGAGGGATCAGGGACACACGAAGATCTACAGAGTCAACTAACCTGGGACCACAAGGCCTCACAGAGACTGAGTCACCAACCAAAGAGCATGCGTGGGCTGGACCTAGGCCTCCTACACATATGTAGCAGATGTGCAGTGTGGCCATTATGTGAGTCCCCTAACAATGGGAGTAGGGGCTGCCTCTGACTCTGTTGTCTGCTTCTGGATTCCCCTCCCCTAGCTGGACTGCTTTGTCTGGCCTTAGTGGGAGAGAATGCACTTAGTCCTGAGACTTGAAGTGCTAGAGTGGGTTGGTACCCCCTTACAGGCCTCCCCTTCTCTGAGAAGAAGGGGAAGTGGAGAGGGGGGAGAGGAAGGAGGAGGGTGGGATCAGGCTGTAAAGTGTTTAAATAAATGAATGAATGAATGAATAAATGGGGGGGGGGGGGCTTGAGAAGTGGGACCAGGGAGATGACTCAGTAGGTAAAGGCATGAGCCACCAAGCCTGATGACCTGGTTCAACACCTGGGTTTTCTCACTTACACACACACACACACACACACACACACTAAAAACATGAGTGAGAGGGGTGGCTCAGTGGTTAAGAGCACTGGCTGCTCCTCCAAAGTTCAAATCCCAGCATCCACATGGCAGTTCACAACCATCTGAAACTCTAGGGGGTCTAACAGCCTCACACAGACATACATGGCATGGAGGCAAAACACAAGTGTAAAAATAATGATTTTTTTTTTTACAAATCGTGAGAAAGATTAGGACAGATGGGTCTCAAACGTGCAATATTTCCTAATGCAGTGCAGTGAGTGGAGGGAAACCCAGAAGGCTGGCTGCTCTCTCCTGAAGCCTCCTGTTTACACAATAGTCCCTAAGCATTCTCCATGCTAATCAGCATCATGTAATATCCAACTGAAGGACCATTTTCCTCTGCATTTATCACCAAAAGCGCATCCTGGTTCCTCAAGTGTGACTACTGAGACCCGTCAGAAGCCTTGGAAAGCTGGGTCCTAGAACCAGGTCCACTAGGGGCAGAGAGTTCTTTCAGAGTAGTGCATCCAGCAAGGAGGACTTCTCCACAGCATTTTCTTTTCTAGTCTTTGTTCCTATCTGCTAATTACAGAATTAGGAATTCGCAGAGAAACTCAATTAGGAATTGAGTTTCAAGCTAACCTGCTACTCGTTAAGGGTTTTGATAGATCTGAAATTTCCCTTTTCTGTGTTCTCTACCATCATAGCCCTCACACACATATCCCATAGCATGGATAATGAGACACCAAATTGGCTGTGTCTCTGTTCTTACGCCAGGAGATTTATTGTGTTTACTTGCTGAGCCTCTTGGATTTTCTCAGAAAGGAAGGCGAGGGGCAGCTGGCTTCTTAAACACAGAAGTTCCTCCCCACCCAGAACAGCCGGGAATCCGTTGAGAAGGGAAGAGGAGTGATTATCTGGGCACTGGACAAAGACATTTGCAGCCTTCGTTGCCTTGGGTGCCACCTGCCCTGAACCCTATATCCCTACCTGTGTGTCACCTTGCACCTGCAGGGGCTCCTGGCTCCAGGTGTTAGTTTCCTCCTGTAAGCTCCCTCTAGACCACCTGGAAGATCAGAGGCAGGTGGAGTTCTCAGCATCCTGGACACAGGTCTGGCGCTTTGCCTTCCCTGCAGCTACTGCATTGTTGACTCAGAGTCAGTTTGGGGGTCTTTGCGCGACATTTCTCAGATTCGAAACTCCAAAGTTTCATGTGTGTGTGTGTGTGTGTGTGTGTGTGTGTGTGTGTGTATCTGTTCCTGGGTTGAGAAAATAAACTCTAATCTCTTCAAGTTTTAAAGCTACAGCATGATGGAAAAATAGCTTTGAGGTTATAAACAAGTTGGTATTCCTCGAAGAAAATGGAATTTTATTTTTTTACGGGGGAGGTGTCATACAAGATTATTTCTCCCAGGCAAAGTGCCACCACTATCCTCATGAGGTCGGCTGTGCCTGCTTAAAACGATCAGCACAACTAGGCTTATTGACTTAAAGGGGTCATAGGACCCTTGGCCTAGGCATCTAACTGCTCCTCCCCACCACCTGTAAGCAGTTCTGTTCTAATGGCACACATCCTCAAGGAAGAGCTAGAAGTATACATACATATATACATACATACATACATACATACATACATACATGGGGAAGGACTAGGAAAGGGCCGCATCTATGCAGTCATCATCCATGCTGAGTGCAGGCCTTCCGGTGGCCCTGCCTTAAGGCTGCCCAGGCTCCTGGCTGTCGCCCCTCCCCCACAGCTCTGTAAGTCAGCCCAATAAACTCACCGCCTCCCCAGAGAAAACTCTGGTAGGTAGACTGTGTCTGGGTTCATCTCAGGGACCTTGGGAATGGGGTAGCCATTGTTTACGTTTCCCCCAGGGAAGGAATTTGAGCAATGCAAAGCCCTATAGCAAATGTTCTGTTACCTGCTATGTTTGGGGGAGTTGGATCTTCTGTTGTGCCGTCACTGTTTTATATTTCTTTTCAAAGGCAGGTCTTGCTGGGTGTACCAAGCTGGCCTCTAATTCACTATGTAGCCCAGGCTGTTCCTACCTCATTCCGGTGGAATCGGATTATTATTATTAATAAATTATTTTTCATTAACAGGAACCTCTCATATATCCTTTACATGGCGACATTTTTAAAACATCAGAAAAAAAAAAACTATATGTAAATGTATTTGGAGGACTGGGGACAATAGGTACCTACTGTGCAAATGTGAGGACCTGGGTTAAATCCCCAGAGTCCACATCATAAAGCCAAGTATGATCCCACATGTTCGTAAGCCCAGAGCTGGGGGGTTAGAGAAGGCGGATCCCTGGGGCTCGATGGCCCACTAGATTAGTAGAATATGCTGAGAGACCCTGTCTCAAAAAACAGGGTGGATAATGATTTATGAAAAGCAAAAACAAAACAAAACAAAACAAAAACCCTCAATGGCTGTCCTCTGTCCTCCACGTACACTCACACACGTACACTTGCACACACACACACAATATACCAAGTATTTGAACAAAGCAGGCAGTGATTTGCTTAACTAAAAACAGGGTATAGAATTTGGAAGCACTTTGTCTTTATTCACTTTTGGGTGGAAAAAAAATATCTTTAAAATTGCGAGTTTAACAGAAGGTGGTGTTTACACTTTGTGGGTTGGCTTTTCTGTTTGTTTTGTGCTGGGTGTTGAACCTAGGTCCTTGCACAGGCTAGGCAGTGTTTTAACCATTGAGCTCCACCTCTAACCCTGTTGTTGTTGACATGAGAGCTCACTCTATTGCTCAGGGTGGTCTTGAACTTGAGAGTGCAGATCTCACCTACATCTTGGCTTAGACCATAGGTGTGTGCCATCAAGGCTTGGCTTTACAGCTACCTCATATTTAAAAAAAATAAAAATAAAAAGCATAGAAATGATAGCTGTTTATCTTACAAAAAAAAAAATCCACAACAACAAAAAGCAGCAACATCTTCTAATTTCACCAGTATGAGCCAATTACCAATATCATTTTGGTGTGTGGCAATCCAGCACCTAGAATAACAGTGGCACCCACTCTGTGTGCTAACGGCCAGTTTTATTTGGTCAACTCATCACTGGATGTTGCCTACGGAGCCACATAGAGAATGTTTATGTGTTTGTGTCCTCAGGTGAGGGGGTTTGTAGAGTGCCTGGGCTTTAGTGCCACTTTTCTTCTTTGTCCTTTAAAGTGCTAAGCTTGAAGCTAGTGTGTGTGTTTGTGTGTATTGTGTGTGCACCCGTGTGCACGTATCTGTTTCTGGGGACCAGTTTCAGGCCTCACGCATGGCAGACTTGCCTGCTGGTATGTGTTCCTCAGTCAATCATTCTTTGCATTCTTGTGGTGTGAACAATAGTTGTCTTTGGTTTTTACCCAGCTTATTTGCCAGTGCTCTGGGCTGGGACTTAACAGGTTGAAGGCTCCTCCTTCAGGAAACCGGCTGCCCGGCTGCAACCAGCAGGAAGCAAGGGAAGAGACCTCTGGCCATTAGCAGCTATCTGACACCTGAGTCTTTCTGTTTACTTTTGGGGCAGTGGAGGTAAGGAGACAGATAGGAGGAAAGGACTTTGCTTGGTGACAATTTAACATGGGCCAGGTCTACCAGTATGGGTAGGGTTTCATCTTTTTTTTTTTTTTTCCCTAATACTCACTAACAGCCACTTTATCACGTAACAAAAGGGTAGGGGAAAGATCTATCTATCCTATCTATCTATCTATCTATCTATCTATCTATCTATCTATCTATCTATCATCTTTTCTGTCATCTATCTATCATCTCTCAATCCTCTATCTTTTCTATATACCTACCTACCTATCTGTTTCTATGATCATATAGTTCTGTTTTTTTTTTTGTTTGTTTGTTTTGTTTTGTTTTGTTTTCTGAGACTGTGTCTTGATATGCAAACTAGACTGGCTTGAAGTTTTGATGATTCTCCTGTCTCTGCCCCCAGATACTGGGTGAGATGGTTCAGTTGGTAAAGACACTTGCCATCAAGCCTGGTGACCTAAGTGTGATTCCTAGGACCTGCACGGTAGGAGGAGAGAACTGAATCCAGAAAGTTGTTCTCTGACCTCCACACATGCCATCAAGTGCATAGGCTGACATACACACATACATGTAAATGAATACACGAGTTTTTCTGTCTATATTTTATTCATTCATTTATTTATAGCAGGACTGGGAGTTAAACCCAAATTGTTTGAATACTTAACAATGAAGAAGTACACACCATATGCTTAGCGATTTCATTACATTGGGGTTTCTGGATCTTTTCTTATCGGTACAAATAGGACTGATAGGAATATCATTGGAAAAAAAGAAAACAAATCAACAACAACAAAAAGTCAACAGGCAGAGCAAGAAAAACCATGGTGAATGGATTATGACTCAAAGCCTAAAATAGTCAGTCATAAAATGGGAGCAGTAAGACAGATCTCATGTTGTCAAGCTGGTTATCCTTACAGTGGGAGACAGGCTCCCCTCCTTCAGTGTGAGCTGACTGCACTGACTTCCTTGTAGAGAGTAGGGAGAGAGTAGACCACAGTGGGGAGACTTGGTCACCACTTCCTACCTGTGGCGATGAGTCATTTTGACTCGTGAACCTTGGTATGATGTAAGGACAATAGCACTGACGTCTGCAGTCTCCTCCCCCCCATGTCCACATAACCCATGTCTAACCATGATGAAAATATTCAACACATTTCAGTAGAGGGGCTCTTACACATGTCTCCCCAACACTTCTCAGAATGGTCAGGGTTATCAAAAGTGAGCCAAGGCAGCTGGGCAGTGGTGGTACACGCCTTTGATCCAAGCACTTGGAAGGCAGAAGTAGGCAGATCTCTGTGTTTGAGGCCAGCCTGGTGTATAGAATGAGTTCCAGAAAGGTCAGGGCTACACAGAGAAACCCTGTCTCAAAACAATACAAAAAAAACAAAAAGTGAGCAAAGTAGGAGAAATTGTCGTGGTAAGAGGACCCTAAAGAGAAATGGCAGGTGTACATAACACATCCTGGATGGGGTCTCGAAAGAGGAAACAACATTAGGTAAAAAGCAAGGCAAGCCAAGTAAATTAAGGACTTTAGTTAATAACAGTGTGTTCATATTGTGTATGGTATCTCGCCCTAACCACAACCCTTTTCTACTGATCTGCCAGAGGTGCCCTCTGGGGCAAGGAAAGGTGGATGCCACCGTGGCATCAACACTTTAATGGTGGAAAAGGAAAGAAGTAGTGAGGAAGGAAGAGGAAAGAACAGGAGTGGGGAGGGGAAGAGAGGAAAAGAGTGGAGAGTAACTGTGAAGCAAAACAGCAGTAGAGTGGCCAAAGATGAGCTTGCTGAAGCAATTTGTTTCTTCTGACCAAGCTTTCTTTTGGGGTTGGGGGGGTCATTAAGGCATCCCGGCACCTAGAAGACCTGCTAGAGAAGTCGAACTCAGCAGTGGTCACAATGGAAGGAGAGTTCCCTTTAGGATCAGACACGGTCTTCCAGCCTGGATTTCCTGTCCTCTCAGCCTGGACTCCACAAGCAGCTATTGATATGTTTGGCTTGTGCTGGGGCTGTGGTCACATGGCACATGTGGGTGTCCCACTCTCTCACCCCTAGGTATCCCTGGGAGATGACTCCCTGTCTGGCAGGGAGGCTCTAATGGAAATCCAAATGTTTTTAATTGGTAAAATTACACTGAAGTGGCCATGAGACTTTACTGTTGCTTATGCAAAGCTTATGGCCAGACGGGGACTGAACCACATAAGGCTCTTGGAATTAGGAAAGTGAGTCTAAAGCAGTTCTTTCTTGGCTTGTGTTTTCGACAGGCAGAATTACCAAAAGAGGCTCTCTCAAAGGGAAAAGGTGATAGTCCTCGTCTCTTGCATGGTGTCCTAAGGTCACAAGATAAATGCAAAGTGCAAGGGCTGGAGAAATGGCTCAGTAAAGAGCACTGGCTGCTTTCCTGGAGGCCAGGGTTCACTTCCCAGAACCCACATGGTGCCTCACAATCATCTGTAACTCCAGTTCCAAGAAATCACATGTTTTCTTCTGGCCCCCAAGGGTACCAGGCATGCATGTGATACACAGAGATACATTCAGGAAAACACACACACATACACACACATATATTATATATACAAGCATGCATGTGATATACAGATATACATGCAGGAAAATACCCATATAAATATAAATAAATATATATATGTGAAAATACATAATAAAAATTTTGAAAATTTAAATATAAAGCATAGGCATTTTCTGTCTCTATATTTACTTTTTTCTGTTTTTCTTAACGACTGTTAACTATTGTGAAGTACTCTATAGAACTCCCAGTTGGCCAGTGGGGATGTGGGATGGTGAAATTTGCAGAAAGTGTCTTCTGTTGCAGCATTCAGTACAGTGGCTACATGTGAATTGGACATGGTTTGACCTTGGATGAGATCTCCACTTTAATCATACGGACTTTAAAAACCATTTATCAGCATCAGTGTTTCATATGTTTTTGCAATTAAAAAGGTTGTGCGATCACACTTAAAATTTAGAAAACCAGCCAGATATGGTGGTTCAGGCCTGAAGTCCCAGGCAGAATTACAGGAGCTGTAGTCTGAGGCAGGAGCATCTCAAGATGAGCCTCAGCTGTTGGATGTATGAATGTAGTTTCCATCTCGACAACTTCCAAGTCAGGACTTTTGTGGGCCTGCCAGCGCATTGAGTAAAGACATGGAAACTTGTTATTTATAAAAGTTTAGGCACTATAGGGCAGACATTCAGCTATTCTAACCCGCCAAATCCTGGCCTTTGCTCCGCCACATGGTCGTTACCTCTCTCGCTCTCAGCCCCTGGCACCTGTGCCCATTACCTCTCTCTCATTCAGTCCTGGCACCTGTTCCTCCCCTGTCACACTGGCAAATCCCCCACTTCTGATTCTTCCCACAGTGACTGCTTTCTCAGCCCGGAAGTCCCGCCTTTCCTCTCCTGCCTAGCTCTTTACTAAGCCAATCAAAAGGTGAGGGAGGAAGAGTGCTTATAAAATGTGATGCCAGTAATGAGACATAAGACTAACAACACAGAGGTCGGGACAATACTCAGCTCTCTGCCAGTTAGCAACCGACAATCGAAATATACGGAGACACACCTTCACACGGCGCACCCCACCAGGTGGTCCCCAGATTCATCATGGAACACGAAAAGAAATCAGCCACATGTATGTCGAATGGTGACACTGGCTGACAGCCAAGGTATGGCATCAGCTTAGGTGCTGGTGTCAACAATGGAGCTTCATTTCCCTCTAATGAAGAATGAACCCATGTCTCTCGGCGGAGGTGGGTGGGGCAGGAGGTTACGTTAAGTGAAATTAAGCAGGCCCGGGAAGGAAAGTCGAACGGTGTGTTTACTCATATGTGGAGGGAGTCGGGGGAGATGGCTTGAGAAGACGCAGGCTTCTAGGGAAGAAAAGGGGCATTATGGAAGTGGGGAATAGAGCGAGCAGCAGAAAGGATGGATGTGACTAAACATGGCACCTGCCTGTTGGTGAGCTAAGTCTGAACTGTTCCCTGTGGGCTTGGACAGTGAACACTTACTTTGTCCCCAAATCATGGCATTATTTTGGGGATGTCTGAAAACTTTAGATAAGGCCTAACTGAAGCAAGTAGGTCTTGGGGGAAGACATATCTCTGAGGGTTACACTTGAACTCTAGTTTCTTTCTCTACCACAGAAACCATGAGTCAAATAAATTATTCCTTCCTGCATGTGTCCATATAAGCAACGGTTACTAAAATGTTTACAAATTTTGAGTCTATGGAGTTATAAACATTGAGTCTACAGAGAAATTATACTAAACTCAAAATTACAAATCGGAATTCAGTTCATTTCTAATAACAGAAACAATTAATAGATCAAAGGAGTCACACACACACACTAGTTTTGGTGGGTCGTGACTTTAATCCCAGCATCCCAGCATAGGCGGAGCCAGCCAGATCTGTGAGTTTGAGGCCAACCTAGTCTACATAAAGCTTCCATGAGAAAACATCGAGACCCTG
This sequence comes from Psammomys obesus, assembly GCF_907164565.1. Taxonomy (NCBI): domain Eukaryota; kingdom Metazoa; phylum Chordata; class Mammalia; order Rodentia; family Muridae; genus Psammomys; species Psammomys obesus. Next base: position 276,213 of record NW_026585690.1, read on the forward strand.
TCTCAATCAGTAGACACATACGGATACACATATGTACGTATACATAAATGTATACGTAGACCTCACTAAAATGGTCAGCATACATATGTGTGATATGCACAGATAAATGCTTACATATATCCTACATGTCATTCTTTTCCACTGACTCCATAACTCAGTTTAGCAGTTGAATTCTTTGCTGTTCAAAGAGAATGCATGCTGTCATTCAGTCTCGGCTTCTCACTGATGCCTTCCAGATGTTCTCCATTGAGCTAGAGAACAAGACACAAACGCCTTCTCTCCACAGAGCCCTCTGAGCAGGAGGGTAAGCTGGGCACCTAGTAGGCGTGACACAACACTGCCTGCCCCAAATCCTAAGGACATCTGGCTTAGAATGGAAGGTCAGGGAAGAGTTCTCGTGGGATTTAATATCCAAGCAGGAGCGCAAGAGGATGACTGCTTCAGTTAAGAAATGGTCCATCTGAACTACCTCAGGGGCCAGTAAGATCCATGAGAGAAAACTGTGGGGAAATTCCTCCTAAAGTCAAATGCGGTTGTAATGTGATCCAGCAACCCTGTCAGGTATAAAGCCTGTTATGGTACGGGGATAAAACGGATGAGAGAATGAATGCCTTAGCCAGGTGTTGAATGTTTGTTTGTCGACTCTCTTCTCTCTCCTTGCTGCCTGCACAGCATCTCTCAGAACCGAGAGAACTAGCCATTCGGGAGAGAGTTTTCTGGTCAACACGTGGTATCTTCAGCAAGAGGGTCTTACTTTCTACTATGGTGGGCAACCACGAGCGATGGCAGCAGTCTGTACTGTTTTGGGGTGCCTCTGAGAAAGATATCAGTGGTCTCACCCAGTACTGGATCCCGCAAGCTAGAACACTGGCCTACTAGGCAAGACGTGCCAACTGGTGTAACAGTGGCAAGGTTGTTTATGGGAATAGGTATCCGCTCTCTTGGTTGGATTTGAGGCCAGCACCGCAGGAGAAAATCCACACCTGCTACTGTAAATATGGCCAAAACCTTTATCTGGGAAAGCCCTGGCATCGGGAGCGCTATTGTTGTTGTTTTCCTAAATGGTCAGGTCGTCAAGCTGCTGTCAAAATATTTACGTTTATAGCTGAGCACAGTGGTGCACACCTTTATTCCCAGCACTTGAGAGGCAAAGTCAGGCAGATCTCTGAGTCTGAGGCTGGCCTGGTCTGCTTAGCGCACAGTGAGTTCCGGGACAGGCAGGGCAACCTAGGTGGGGCAGTGCACGTTTACACCGATAGATGTGTGCTTCTATCAGCGGTAAAGAGAGAAGCTTCTTGGTACTGATGGTCGTTAATGCTATGGTAGGGTGGTAGTTAGTGTAGAGACTTGTAAGCTGTTCAACGCATTGAGAATAGGTGACTCCACGTGCTCACCTATAGACAGAACATTCATATTCCCTATACCAAGCTCAGGGAACGTTATGGCGGAAGGGGCAAAAAGAATGGAAGAGCTGGAGGATGGGGAAGCCTGCTGGGAAAGGCTGCCTTCTGGACGTGACCTGCCTGTTGTACAAGCTCAGGCCACTAAAATATTCTAGCACGGAGTAAGACTCCTCCGTCCCCATCTCAGGAACCTAATGGCAACTGCTGGCTGCTGGCAGAGGGACAGTCACTTTTCTTGGAAAAGTAGCTACTCCTAACTTGTCCCTGTCTTGATGGATGAACCCACTCTCACCTACATGGAGACCACACTGACTTGAACCAACAGTTGATTTAAAGTTTTTAAAAAGGACATGAGGTTGGGGGAGAGATGTTTTGGGGGAAGTCTGGGGGTGCCTGAAAGGAGTGGGTGTGATCAAAATACATTGCTTACAGGTATGCAATTCTTAAATACGCTTGTAGGAAGTGTTTGGACCATGAGGTTGCTGACTTTGTCAGTAGGTTTTTCACTGAGCAGGCTCCTAGGCAGTGGGCCTGGCTGGAGGAAGGGTCACACTGGCAGCAAGACTCTGAAGGGTAGAGCTGCCTGGCAGAAGGTGAGTCGCTCCGCCCCACCACGGGCTCCCATCCATCATGTTTCTTTTCACTGTTCGTGTGCCAGATAAAATGGGGGTGAGCTGAAACCCCTTCCTTAATTCATTTTCTCAGGTATTTTGTCCCAGTCATGAAAGAAAGAAAGAAAAGATTTGTAACCAAATACTCATCACAGTATCATTCGTTGTGTTAAAGGAAAAGAGTTCAACATAAAAGACACATTTTGTGTGATTTCATTTTTATGGAATGGCTAATTCCAGGAAGACAAAGAGTAGTGCTGTTGGGAGATGGAGGAAGAGTGGAATTGGGGGTGACTGCTAACGGATATAACAGTTGTTTTGGGGTGACGACAATGTTGTAGAATTAAATAGGGACAATGATCACACAGTACTGTGAATCATACCTTTTAAAATAGCAAAGTTTTTGCTTTGTTTCCTTTTTGAGGCATGACCTCATGTAGCCCAGGATGATCCTGAGTTCCTGATCCTCCTGCCCCCACCTCCCAAGTGTCTGGACCACAGGCAGGCGCCTCTGTATCCCCCTTCCTATTTCCTAAAGTTAGAGCTGGGGCTGAGTCTCGTAAGGGACTGTGAGAAACCATAAGAAGCTCTCAGAGACATGTGAATGAATGGGGGAGTCAGGGCAGGAATGAAGTGACACGGGGCCCCAGACGGGTCCCCATGCTTCATAAAAATGATGGTGAGTAGTTCAGCTTCACCCTGAGGTTTCGAGAGATGTAATCTGTGACAGCGTGACCTGAGCATGCGGGTTTTCCCCGATCCTATTACACAGGAAGGGCAGAGGGACAGCTAACGGTGCTCGCTTGTCAGTCCCCTTAGGACCATTGAAAACTGACTCCACAGCCCCCAACACTTAGGGTCTCCATGGAACATAACTACTCAAGAGGGTTAAGTGAGGAGTGTTTTCTGACTCCCCACCCCCAATTCAGTTCTGACCCAGAAATAACTGGCTGCAATAAAGAGGAGTCTCAGGTCAAATTCTATTATGATTCTCAAGAGGGAAAAAAAAAATCCTTTCACAAGTGGGATCTAATGCAGTCAGTTCGTTCTGGGTGATTTGAAAATGATGTGTCACTGAATGCATGTATGTATGTGCCCTACATGCATGCCTGGGGTCTTCAGATAACACAAGATGGCTTAAAAATCCCCTGGAACTGGAGTTACAGACACTTGGGAGGTGCCATGTGGGTGCTAGGAGCCCAACCCAAGTCTCCTGTAAGATCTATTTCTCTAGCCTAATTGGGGGGAGGGGCTATTTTTTGATATAGGTTCTCATGTAGCCCAGGCTGGCTTTAAACTCCTAGGTACCCAAGGATGACCTTGACCACTCCTTCCCTGTGGCCTGTGATGTAGGATGATAGGCATGATCTGTCTGAGCAACACTCTGGGAGAGGCCCAGGGAGTTGTCTCAGCATCCTTGTAGAAATCAGTGAACATAAATGCAGTAATTCATTTCTGGACTCTGTTGGATTCCATTGGCCTGTCAAAGCGTGATACCAGGTGGGTATCACACTGAATTGATTACTCTAGGCCACTGTATTTAAAACTGGGGAATGCACTTCAAGTTCTACTTTTCTCTCTCAAATGCTTTGGCTCTCCAGGGTCTGCTACACTCCCACATGCATGTTGGACGGACTTAAGAATGAAGGGGTGGGATTTGGAAAGTGTTACCTTGAACCTGTCAACAGCTTGGAAAACATTGTCTTAACATTCAGTCTTGCAACCCACAAATGCAGGACCCCTTTCTACTTATTTAAACCTTGCCTGGCGATGTACACGGGCCTCTCACTTTCACTGCACAGACTTCCAGAAACAGAGTCTAGTAAGACCTCCTCCAACCTTCCCTTACTAGCTTCTCCTGCTGGGTTTTCTGGGCAGCTTCTGGCTGTAGTTGCTGCCTCAGCCAGCTGCCTCAGCCAACAATTCCTAAATTGTTTTTGACAACATTCCTGGGGACAGGCTGCTCTGAGTCAATCAAATAAAGACAAGGATTTAAAGCACAGTTTTTCAGGGAACTCCACAGTTCACCATGATGATTCTCTGAGATGTGTCCTTGGGGGGAGGGGGAGGAGGAAGGGTTCCAATATTACTTTGCTCCTTCTGTTGACTGCTTGCCTGCTAGATTCCTCCAGGATTGCCCTCCAGGTTACTGAACTAGAGAGGCAGGGCTAGAAGAGGGCAAATAAAAGTGTCACAAAGTTCATTGTGGGTATTGAAATTCAGCTTTTTTTTTTTTTTTTTTTTTTTAACAGCTCTGGTTGATTTCCAGGGTTCTGGCAGGTCAGCTGTGACAATTTCGGCCAGTGTTGCTCATGCTCTTAATTTCCACATAACCTCTGCTCTCTTGCTTTATATGACTATGAGACTCTTGTCACTTAATTTGGGGTTAAAAAAATGGAGATTTTTAAGCATTCCTTCAAGAACTGCACATATCACGTCACATACATGTTGAGCCACTGTGTTGTGTAGCTGAAGTGGCTCTGCCCATCTGTGAGGAGGCTGGGCTCCTGCTGCTCTCCCAAGTCTGCCCTGGTTCTTTGGCCTATCCTGAGGTTTGTGAAAGTACGCTTCAGATGCCTGGATTCCCCGGTGCCGCCCTTCTCTCCAAGATCAAGCTAGAAAGAGCTAGAGTAGCTCCCCTTTCTCCCTCTCCTGAGCAATGAAGATAAGTCAAGGATTTGAGCAAAGAGCAGGAAGGTCACTTGTCTAAGATTACACAGCTGATAATTTATGGACTGACTCCTGGGTTAGCATTTGCATTCTGTCATTTGGCGTCTAAGGGCCAGGAAGTGGGCCTCAGGGAAGAATGTTCATTATAGCAACATGTTTTTCATTATTTGTGTCATATTTTTACATAGTGGAGAAATGCATTTAATCTAGAATTGAGCATTACTAGCTTCCACTTAATAAACACAAACAAGGAACTTTGATTTCAGGAAACATCCTGTTTAAATCTCTGGTCCTCGTTTGCTTTTCTGGTGCTGTGGTAAAACACTGACCAAAAACAACTTGGGGAAGAGTTTATGTAGTCTACAGGCTAGAGTCCATAATGGAGGGCAGGGCTGGAACTCCAGGAAGGATCTGAGGAAGCCACGGAGGAATGCTTCTTGCTGTCTTGCTCAGTTTCTTTTCTTATACAACCCAGGACCACCATCCCAGGGATGGCTCTGTGACCACTAGGCCAGGATCTCTCACATCAAACATTCATCCAGAAAAGGTGCCACAGGCCAATCTGATGGGAACGATTCCTACACTAAGGCTTCCTCTTCCCTTCCAGGTAGCTCTAGTTTGTATAAAGTTGACCATTCATACTAACTTTGGGAGCTAGCATGATTGGGAGGTTGTCTTTATTCATTTTTTTAGTGTTGACCTGGCTAGCCACCCAATAACTTTTCCACTGTTTGCCAAGTGTTCCTTGGAGTTACTTAGTTTAGCATTCGTTTACCCATTCATTCACAGGACTAGGGATGGAACCTCCGTCTCGTGCTTACTAAGCATGTGCTCCACCATTGAGCTATCCCTCCTGACTCTGGAATAAACCCTTCAAGAACAGCTCCAAGGTGATAGAATTTTCTGGGCTCTTGGACAGCTGGAATTCACTTCTGTTGCCTTCTGGCATGAAACAACTCGGCTAGGCACAGACCCAAAAGAGCTTTCCCTTTTAAGGTATACAGTACTTCCTCCTGTTCACATGAGCTGTAGGGACCAGCTCTGCATACATGACAAGAGCGGCTTCTCAGAGCTTGGTGGGCCCTGGTTTGGGAGTGTGAGCTGCTCCCGAGAGCAGAATCTGCTGAGAAACAGGAACTCCAAACACAGAAAGCTGGAGGAAGGAGCAGTTTCTGTGGCAGCATGAATCAAGCCTTTGGGTAAATTACCCTCCCTTTGTTGCAATTTTGGGTTCAAAGGTCTCCAAAGATCTGAGGCTGAGAATCCTGCCCGTAATGGAAAGGCATGCAGGCTGGCGCCCCAGTCAGACTCAGGGAAAAGTGGAGTGCAAAGTTCATTAACCCTTGAGTACCCAAGGCCCACAAATATAGTTTAAGCTACAGTTCACATTTCTTCATATGGTGTAGCCCATGCACAGGACCCACTGTGCATATAGCAGTGACACTGTAATAGCAGAAATAAGGCAAGTATCTCCATGGTGTCACAAGTCCGTTAGGAAGCGGGGACTCCTATAAACACTTATTTTATTTGTACTTTTTGTTTGTTTGTTTGTTTGTTTGTTTGTTTGTTTTGAAACAGGGTCTCTCTACATAGTCCTAGCTATCCCAGGATCCACTATGGAAATGAGACTGCCTCTGCGTCTACCTCCCAAGTGCTAGGTAGTTCTAAAGATGCGCACCACCACACCTAGCTTTACTTGTTTGTTTTTTAAAAGATGGCATCCCATACTCCAGGCTGTGCTCAGTTTCACCATGTAGCCAAGGACGACCCAGAACTCCTACCCTCTTGCCTCCACTTCCCAAATGCTCAGATTGCAGATGTGTGCCTTCACCAGCCCCGGCACTCCTGCTCTGCAGTTGGGGAAACTAAGGCAAAGAAAGGACAAATATGAACTGAGCTACAGCTCAGGGGTAGAAGGCAGGAACGTGAGGGGCCTGAGGTTTAATCCTTATCACTGCAAAGAAGGAAAGGTTCAAAGAAAGAATGAGTCAAAGGATAAAAGAAAAAAAAAAATCAAAGAAAGAAAGAAACAAACAAAAAAACCAAAGAGCAAACAAGAGGGCAAACCATGAGCTCCCACTCTTAGCAGAGGATGGGGTCTTTAATAAAACAGACTGAGGCTGATACTAAAGAACATGCTTCTTGGGTTAAGAACACTGGCTGCTCTTCCAGAGGACCTAGGTTCAAGTCCCAGAACCCACATAGCAGCTCACAACTGTCTGCAACTCCAGTTCCAGGAAATCTGACAACCTCACATAGACATACAGACCAATGAATATAAAACACCAATGAATATAAAATTAAAAAAAATTAATTAAAAAAATGCTTCTTCCCACTCCAGTGGGAAGTTCTAAAAAAAAAAAAAAAAAAAAAAAAGGTGTAAATTTTGCTAAAGTCTCTTTTTGTTTTGCCTGAAAGAAAGACAAGCTGAGAGTGGAGCTTAATGATAGTGTTTGCCTTAACGTACGAAGCTCTAGAAGAGATGCCCAGCAACACACACTCACACTAACATACACTCTCTCACACACTCACATACTGTGCACACACAGTTCGACGACAGTGACTGTTGAAAATACTGTGGGAAGTTTTATTTTCATGATTGTAAACAGGCATGGATGCCTGCTTAGACTGTCTGATGGGAGATAACTGAAGCATATCTGCATTCTTTTCCATAGGCCACCCTTTCCCTCTTCATACACTTCTGATATGTGTAAACACAGTTCTTTAAATGACACGTGTGTGAGGGAGTTTAGATGAGATCATTTCTCAGATTTCTTGCAGTTCTACAATTCTGTGATCCTGTGAGAGCTGTTACAGAGAGGTGCTATGTCTATTAAAAATCGCCAAATAAATTAAAGCGATAAAAATAGAATGAATTGCTAAGGGAAAAGGGAGACTCATTTCTTTCTTTTTGTTTTTGTTTTGGTGTCTGTGTGGGCACACCCAAACATGGGTGCCAAGATCTGGCATTTCTGCATTTAGAAGGTTAAGCCAGAAAAGTTTCTGGCTACAGTTAACAGGAAACCCAGCTTCCAGTGGCTTGGATAAACAGAGGTTTGCATTTCTTACCTTCCAGGAGGCTGGGAGGTCAGATGGTGCTGGCTGGCCCAGAAGTCTACCTTGCTCTGGGTGGACCTCTGCAACTTTTCTTTTTTGAAGTGTTCTTTTAATGTGTTTCTGTCTATATGTATGTTAAACCGTATTACCATAGCATTCAGAGCCTGACAGCCAAGATGAGGGTGCTGGATTCTCTTTTTTTTAAGATTTATTTGTTTATTATGTATGTAATGTTCTATCTGCATGTATACCTCACACCAGAGGAGGGCACCAGGTCTCATTTTTTAGATGGTTGTGAGCCACCATGTGGTTGCTTGGAATTGAACTTAGGACCTCTGAAAGAGCAGCCAGTGCTCTTAACCTCTGAGCCATCTTTCCAGCCAGGGTGCTGGATTCTTTAGTGCTGGAGTTACAGCCAGTTGTGATCCACCTTGTGGGTGCCAGGAATTGAACCTGGGTCATCTCCAAGAGGGGCATTTGATGAACATCTCTCCAGCCCCCTTGCAACTCTCTTTCCTGTTCTTGTTTGGTCACAAGAAGGTGGCATGAGACGATCCTGGAAATGCACGAGTTAGGCATCTTGGCTCCATGGCTGACAGCGTCAGCTGTCCCAACCCACTCAGCACTCACACCATGCACTCCCAGCCAATGACTGCACATCCGGGGTCTGGAGCCCTGCCCTGCCTCCCACAGAATGCTCCAGAGGACATCAGAGGGACTAGGGCTAAACTTTGAGAGCTGTAGAGTAACACAGACCAGTCAGTTTGTGCTCGTTTCTTGATTTTGGTAATTCTCCCTCGTTTGACGAGAGTGAAACCCTTGCTTTGTAAGCTATACCTGGAATGTGTGCTCTCACTTTGTGTCTACGAGGTACATTCAAGCAGCCCAGGGGAGAGAGACAAATCGGTAAACACATGCAGTGAGGGCATCTGGGGAAGCTAACATAGAGAAAAGCTTCTCCTGTCACTTGTCTGTAAGACTGGATATTTCCAGATAGAAAGGAAACATGCAAAAGAAAAAAAGAAAGAAAGAAAAGTCCCATGAGATTCAAAGGAGGCTCCATGGTGGCTGTGAGTCTGTCTAGTTCTGTGCATAAAAATCAAGGGGCACAAAAATCCATGGTTATCAGTTTGCTTTGCCCCAGGTTTTCCCTCCTTAGGATCACCTAGAAGTTTCCATGCTAAGTTATCCAATGTGAATGATCACTTACTTCAGCCAGGTTCAGTGGTGCACGCCTGTTATCCCAGAGCTCCGGGAGGCAGAGGCAGGTGGATCTCTATGAGTTTGAGGCCAGCCTGGTCTACAAATTTTTGAGTCCAGGACAGCCAAGGCTACACAGGGAAACCATCTCAAAAAACCAAAAGGCAAAAATAAAATAAATAAACTACTTACTGCTCCTTGATATCCGTTAAATAAACATAGCATTTATTATTATAAGATTTTTTTTTCTTTTCTTTTTTGAGGCTGGGTCTCCCTCTGTAGCCCAGGCTGACCTGGAATTCATTCTGTACCATAGCCCAGGCTGGACTTGCACTCCTCATAATTCTTCTTGCCTCAGCATCCTGAGTGCTGGGATTAGAGGCTTGAAATACCACACCCCAATTCCATAGCAATTTTTAAATTTATTAGGGAAAAACAATAGGAAACACAACTTGGTGCCCTTCCCTCTCAACCTCTGACCTTTAGCTCAGGCTCCATGTTCTACACTTATTCTTGTCCCCTGGCCTCTTTGTTCTGCTGTGTGTTTTCCTCAGGGTCAGGGACCTGATGCTCTTCTGCATTAGACTTCCGTTAAGACTGTCCCTCTCCGTTTGGTGTCTTTTGTTTCCTTAGATAACATTCCTCCTCTAACCCTGAACCTCAGGAGCTGCTGCCAAGCCATACCCCCCTGTTGTCTGTCTGCTGGCCAGAAACAAATGAACAACCACAAACGGATACTTATCTCTTAAAACATGTAGGTCTAGACCCAAAAGGCGGTGAGTGGATTGAGAGAAGCCAGGAGGTAGAAGGTTGTTGCGCATTCTTTCTTTTTCCCTTTTGAGATGTAGCCCAGGCTGGCTTCCAACTCCTCATCCTCCTGCCTCCGCTTCCGGAGTGCTGATGCAGGCATTATCACAACCCATTTTGTTCCACGTGGATTCTGAGAATGACAAAAGCACACTCTCTCCCCGGAGAAACAACAAATTCCTCTTCTCTTGAGGAAGCTGGCACAGATGGCCAGGTTCTTGTCGGGAAGGAAAGCGGCAAACTGCACCAGGGCCTTCTGGGAAAACAGGTGGCAGAACCTGACGGGAAGGATGAGCACCCTGCTGGAAGTGGGTACCCTGATCTCAGGCTGGCGGAAGGCTAACAGGGAGATCCCAGGAACTCAACACCTCCAAGCTGCAGTTTGTTATCTTTGCCAATAGGGAGGCCTCCTTGCAGGTGACAGTCACTCACAGTGTCCTGTGGTTGCCACAGCTGCTGCAGCCAGCCCTTCAGTAATGCGCAGTGGCAAAATCAGGCTGGCAAGACCCCCTTGAAGGAGTTTGAATCAACCTTGAAAGCTGGCCCTCGAGTCCCAGTCCTGTCCCCTAAGTGTCCTGCTGCACTGCATCTCCTGTCTCGAGAGACTCACACTTTCTAGAAATTCCCTCGCACCACCACTTATTTTTCATAAAAAGAACCTCGTCCTTCGACAGGAAGGGAATCAAAACAAGCATGAAAGCATCTCAGCTCGCCTCTTCTCCAGGCTGAGCAGACATGACAGTTGTCGGGAGCTGAAATGGTGATACTGGGCCGTAGGCCACATCTGTGATCTGCGGTGATCCAGACAACTGGACCACTCATCTAAGTCTGAGAATCACAGGCCTGGGATCTCCCAGAGCCTTTACCGTACAGGCAGCTGATTGATTGCCTTCCTGACACACCTAATGCAAAGATGCAGTTCGTGATGGTTAATATTGTCAACCTGACAGGCTCTAGGATCACCTACAGGAGACAGCCTCTCCCCTTGTCTGTGAGAGATGTTCTAGATTAGACTAATGGAGGCAGGAGGAACCATGGTAACCGTGGGTGGGTCCTTTCTGTGCGTTGGGGTCTTAGACTAAATAAGAAGTAGAAAATGAGCGGGGTCCCTGCATTCACCGCCTCTGCTTCCTGACTGATGATGTCACATGACCAGTCTCTTCAAGGCTCTGCTTCCGTGTCCTTCCCACCATGTGAAACCTGTGCTTTCTTCCTTAAAGTCGCTTCTGTCTGAGCATTTTACCACAGCAACAGGAAAAGTAGTTAAGGCACACCTGATTCACAAAACCGATGGGTGTATAGGTCTATCCAATTCCTGAATCAATATTCTGTGTGCTGAGTCAAGGGCCATGACCAGAAGAAGCCAAAGAATCGATTCTTTAATCAGCCTTTACACGCTTTTTATCATCTGAAAGCTCTGAGCCTACTGCTCTGTAAGCGTACTTATCAGCCAGGATTTGAAAATTAGGTCAGGAAAGCCATTTTTCAAGCCAACAGAGAATTCGTGTCCCAGGTCAATCACGGACTGGCTCGCCTTGGGTTAATATGCTGTGTTCTAGTTTGGTCTGATGTAGCCAGCCAGGACAGACTAGGTGATAGAAAACACAACAGCGGATGAAAAGCAAAGCTGTCATGAACTACGGCTTGAGTGGTTCCCAGTTTACTGCAAATGAAATTGGAGACTCCAAAATGAGTGAAGCAAGACAGGGTGTGAAGAGAACAAAGACACACAAACAGCACAAACAGACATTGCAGCCTGAGCTTTTAGTGGAAGCTTTTAGTCTTCCTGTCTTGGCTCATAAACGACAAAAAGTTATTTCCCATAGTTCCAGAGGCATCAACAATCAGGAAGCTGGGAGTGATGAATGCTGGTTTTATCCTTTTTATTCAGTCTAAGACCGGAATCCAAGGAATAGTGCTGCCCACAGTCAGGGTGCGTCTGCCCACCTCACTCTCAGCTAGAAAATCCCTCACAGGCATACCCAGAACCTGTGTTTCCTAGGTGACTCTAGAGACTGTCAGGTGACCACCAAGAACCTTGGCTTTGGGCGCATTGGAAGCTGAGCATGCAGCTGCCTCTTTTATAAAATCTCACTCTGTGAGGACCTGCTGACTAGTTCACAGATGACATCATCTATCTGTGTCCTCACATAGTAGAAGGGTGAGTAAGTTTGCCTGGGCATATTTCAAAGGGACACTAAGGCCAGTAAGTAGGGCAAAGATCCCATGGTTTAATCACATTCACAAAGATACCATCTCCTCACACTGCCTTCTGGCAAATACAATTTTAGGTTGAGGATATATATGTGTGTGTGTTTGTATGTGTGTGTGTGTGTGTGTGTGTGTGTGTGTATACAGATCTGCAGTACTAAAGAATGTAGTTCTCTAGTTTAATTTCATTTTGGTTTTCAGCCCCAGAAAAATCTCAATGGCATGACAGCCAGTCTCATTTCTGGTATGTAACTTGAGTGGCAGTGGAGCAAGGGTAACAATGTGTCACTCAGCCCATCGAGTTAACTAATGTGTGTTTAAAGAATAACCTGTTATTTGACAGGGTAGTCAAAACAGCATTGTCGTGAACTTTGGGGGAGAGGATATGATACATTGACGCAAGCTTTCCAGCAAAGTTTGGCAACAAATAGCAAAAGCCTTAAAATGTTCACCCTGTTTAGTGAAGTAACTGTACTTGTAAGAACTTATTCTGATGCAATCTTATATTTACACAAAGAATTATGCAGACAGATTTTATCTTCTTGCCATTTATAATAATGAAAAACAATGCAAATTTGCCTTACCTCAAAATCAATTGCCAGAGGGCGGTCGTGCATGTTGGTAATCCTAAAACTCAGGGGGCCAAGCAGGCAGATCTCTGTGAGTGCAAGAACAGTGTGGTCTACAAAGTGATTTCCAGGACAGCCAGGACTACATAAAGAAAAAGAAAAGAAAAAGAAAAAAAAAGTTTACATTGAAAAGAACATGTTCATAAAGCATCATTGAGGAAAACAGGTACCAGACAGTAGAAGTTAGGTAGTTTCCATAGAATGCCAGATGTATAAAATAGACAAACCTATCTGATACAGACACACATACCCACATATATACATGCACGCATACATTCCCTTAAAATGTGATTTATTATACAGTGGTGTCTTGAGTGAGAATGGCTTATATGTTTAAATGCTTGGTACTCTGTTTGTGGAACTGTGTGGGAAGGATGTGGAGGTGTGGCCTTGTTGGATGAGGTATGTCACTGGGGGTGGGCTTTGAAGGTTAAGAAGCCTATGCCTTTCCTAATTAGTTCATGCTTCCCCACGTCCCTGCCCTGTGCTTGTGGTCAAATGTAAGTTTTCAGCTGCCACTCTAGTGCCATGACTTGCCTGTCTGCTGCCATGCCCCTGCCATGTTGGTCGTGGACTCTACAACCCTCTGGAACCATGAGCCCCAAATTAAATGACTTCTTTTATATCCTGCCTTGATCACGGTGTCTATTCACAGTAGTAGAAAAGGAACTAAGACATGCAAATAAAACATTCATTTTACATGCATAAATTACCTATCTGTTGATTTTATGTACAAGTTATCTTTAACCAGAGGATATGTTAGTAGAAGCCACTGAAGATTTCTTTTTCTTCACATTTTTAAAGATTCATTTAATATGATATATTTTATACCCCTCAAAAATCAAAATCTAATGTTAAATTCTTCAAAACAGAGAGGAAGAAGCTGAGCCTAGCTGTAATCCCAGCACTTGGGAGGGGGAGACAGGCTGATCAAAAGCTCAAGGTCACTCCTGGGTACATAGGAAGTTTGAGGCAAATCTGGGTTCTGTGAGAGCCTCTCTTGATTTTTTAAATAATAATAATAAAAAAATGAAGTTAAAAGAAGAAAAAAAAATACAAGACAGAGACAAATCAGACAGGACTAACTCCTGCTTTGCCAAGTGTGTGGAGCCCGTCAGGTTTCTTAAGCCGTAGTCTGTTGAGTCCACAGTAAGACACACACTAAAATTTGAATGATACCATGACTAGCATGGACCGTGAGCAAGGATGTCATGCAAATTCGTGAGGTGTTCCATTTCTTTTTAAGATTTGTACCTTTTAAAAACAGCTACAGGTTAGTTTTTTTTTTTAATCGTGTCTTCTATCTTATGTGCTCCCCCCCAATTGAGAATTGCCATAATTATGAAAATGTTGAAATTTTTAGGTACTGCTAGAGTTTTTCTGGGTCAGTTATTAGGCAGTTAACAGATGTAGCTATAAACACACTTCAAATGTCTTTTGGGAATATGCTTAAAATTGACCATGAAATGTCTTGACTTTAAAAAAGACACCCCATCATGAAGTCCATTCTTTTTTGCCATGACCATCATCTGCCTGCCCCTACCCCAACTCCCGACACAGTTTCTATCCCTAAGAGTTAAGGGTTGGCCTCAGGGCATGCTGAAAAAGTTGTGTGTGAGCAGCGAGGTGCAGTCTGCTGCCCCCATGGCTAGCAGCTTCCTGGACCAGCAGGCAGAGCAGAATGCAGCTCATCTTCTGCTCTCTGCAAGCAGCTAGGGTGGGGTTTTCTCATCCTAAGGGCTGAAAAGCTGCATGTTTTGGAGCGTTCAATCCCATTCTACCTGAAAGCCTCCAGATTCTGCCGAAGGCGTCCCACAGCTGCCGTGTAGAGCCAGAGGTTGCTGCTCTGTTGAAACTTGGTTCCCCAGCAAGCACCAGGCAGAGACGTGAGCCAAGAGGGGCTCCACCAGGAAAGGACATGAACCAGGACTCAACTGGAACATCTGCTTCCTCTGCGATGCCCTTCAGAAAGCTTGGCAGTGTTTGCTTTCCAGATGGGTTCCCGGCAATCCGGCAGAGGAGGGGCCCGGGCAGCCACACACAGCAGTCAATGTGTGTGTGTGTGTGTGTGTGTGTGTGTGTTTAACCTGTGTATAAGGCAAAAATTAATCCTAGGTGTTGTTCCTCAGCTGCTGGTTGGTTTTTTTTTTTTTTTGGGGGGGGGTTGTTTTTAAAGATTTGTTTGTTTAATGTAGATGAGTACTCTATCTGTATGTACACCTACATGCCAGAAGAGGCATCAGATCCCTGTATAAATGGTTGAGAGCCACCATTTGGCTGCTGGGAATTGAACTCAGGACCCCTGGAAGAGAAGCTAGTTCTCTTAAAGGCAGAGCCATCTTTCCAACCCGTTTATGTTTTGTTTTGTTTTGTTTGAGACAGAGTTTCTCTATGTAGCTCTGGCTGTCCTGAACCTCACTCTGTAGACCAGGCCAGCCTCAAACTCAGAAATATGCCAGCCTCTGCCTTCTTAGTGCTTGTATTAAAAGCTTGTGCCACCTGGAGAGATAGCACAGTGGTTAAGAGCACTGGCTGTTCTTCTAGAGGACCTGGGTTCAATTCCCAGCACCCACATGGTGGCTCACAACAGATTTTCACTCCAGTGCCAGGAGATCTGACACCCTCACACAGACATATATGCAGGTAAAACACCCAATGCACATAAAATAAAAAAAATAAGCCTTTTTAAAAAGGCATGCACACCCCCCCCTGCCCAGCCTCATTGTATCTTCTGAGACGGGTCTCTCACTGCTCTGGAGCTTGCCAAATAAGCTAGGCTTGCTGGCCAGAGGTCCACCTGTTTCTGCCTACCCAGGTCTGGGATGACAATCATGTGACACTATACCTTGTTTTTTCCCATGAATTCTGGGGCTCAAACTTAAGTCTTGGGGGCCAGCATGTTACACACTACACTATCCTCCCCCCCCACCCTGAAACCTCCTGATTCACCAATGAAGACACATTTCTAAGCTCAATCATTAAAGCATCCTGGATTCCCACCGATGATCCCCTGAAGCTCTTGGCTGACGTATGGTGAGGGAGAGTCTGTCTCGAGATCAGGGCCTTGTGATAGGATGCTGGCCGTCCTGCCTTTGCCTGTACATTTTTGATAACAGTTACGGGTTTGGCTCGATCAAACAAACATACATGCAGTATTATATTATAAATGCAGAGTTAAAAATAGATTATAGCCACCGCAGCATGAAGGGCTCACAGTACGAACCTGGCATTAGCTGGGATCTGACCTATCTGATTTTATCCTTATGCCACGAGGAGAAAAGCTCAAACTAGCCCAAATTATGACCTGGTGTATAAAATCAGAGGAGCACATTATTTGTTTGCAACGAGAATGAACTTTCATGCCACTCTGAGATTGATGGAAGAAATGTATTTCTCCTTAGATGCAACTTTAAGGGGAAACGGTAACAGGGACTTGTTGGCCTTGAACTAGGAAAGGCATGGCTATGGCTGGCATATGAACTGCAGCAGGTAGATATCTGCTGGAAATTGATGACTCAGAACCCAGAGAGCTTATTCTTACCTGAGCTCAGGTGGACAGCGCCAACTTCTGAGCATCATGCTTTGGTGGCCTCTCTGTTTACTTATCAGGCCACCATTCAGGGACGCTGTAGAATTTGTGACATTTTTGTTTACTAAAATTCTGTGGTGTTCTAGTCCTGACTTCTTAGGAATACCAGCTTGTCCACCATGCAAGTCTGTAGCACTGTCTAATTCTTCTAACTCTTTTATGGCGCTCACTTGTGTCACAGTTAGTTGAAATGTCAGGCGGGTCACGGGGCAGCATTCTTTTGACTATTTGGGATGGGCAATGGGATGCAGAGTGGGTGACATTTCTGGTATAGATGGATCTAAGGGTTCCGTGTCACTAGCGCCATGAGCTTACTGCTCTTCATTTATAAGTATCGCCTGCCGCGTGGTGGCTGCTGTTTCCGAGATCTGGCTTTTGTGTATGGGCTGAGAGTGAACCCTGAACAATGACATTGCTGCCAGAAGAAGGTATGCGAAGTCCACGTGGAAATCACCGGAGAGGCACCTTGATTTCTCGCACCTCCGAGTCCTGCAGGGAGGATAGTGGGTTAGCTCCGGTTATAACATGGATGACCAAAGGTGGTGGCATGGCTCTGCCGCCCAGGAGCCCACTCTAAGGGAACACATACGCATTCAAATAACCTCGGCCTGAAGTATACGAAGTCTAACGGGATGATGTAGAGATGACACTTATCAGAGTTCGGAGGACGGAGGAGTCCCCGTTTTCTAAAAACAGAGAGAAGGCTTTGTGGTGCGCACAGCCTGTGAGCCCTGAAGGGGAGGAAGGGTTTTGATGGGTGGAGATATAGGGCCAGGGCAAACGGTCCAGCAAATGCTCTGTGATTTTAAAAAGAGAAGGAGCTGTTTGTGGTGGCTCTCAGGAGGCTGAGCCAGGAGGACTGAGAGTTTGAGACCAGACTGGGACACAGTGACATGAGAGAAAGATTGCCTCGGGTTGTGTGGGAAGAAGGGAGCAGTATTGGCATATCACTTTGAACTATGGGCACGTGGTAGCTTTGGGCAGCATACACAGTGGAGGTGAGTGAGGGTGCCCTCTGTGGTGGGGAGGGTGGCTGCGTTCCTAGAGCGCTGACACTCTCTCAGAGCTTCTCAAGAGTGGCCCAGGATGCTTTCTAGCATCCAGGCTTCTGAACTGGTCCTGCAGAATTGGAATCCCTGAGGAAGAAAAATCATTGTCCTTTCTATCTCCGGCCTATGGCCAGCTCTGCTTCGCATTTTCATATTACTTAAAATCCTAGATCCCTTCCAGCCTAAGACTCTTTGCACTAGCCTGCCTTACCCTTATGGCTTGGGCTGGAGCCCAGGGGGTTCCAGCCCCTGGGTTGAGAAGAGCAGAGCTGAGAGTCCAGGAAGGAGGCAAGGTACAGCCTCTTCTGGCAGTGAGGAAGAAAGCAGAAGACCCTGACCCCTGCTATCACCCAGGCTCTTGCTGGACCGCTCTTTAAGAGGAGAGAGGCAGAAATCAGATGGACGGGGTTTCTAGTTTTGCTTGGGAGAAGCCAGACACAGCATGGCATCTGGCAGCAAGGCATCTCCAGCTAACAGGCACAGCGGGAGGCTGAGGGCTGCCAAGCTTTCATAGCACGGAATGGGTTCACATCCAGATGAAAATGCTTTGATTGGCTTTTTCCCCCCAGAGCTGGAGTTCCTCTATGTAGCCTTGGCTGTCCTGGAACTCACTTTGTAGATCAGGCTGGCTTTGACCTCCGCCTGCCTCTGCTTCCCAAGGGCTGGCATTAAAGGCGAGCGCCACCATCACCTGGCTGGTTTTACCTACAAGGCTCAGGGTTTGTTTATTTATTTACTCCTTGCCACCATGCCCTGCCTTGTGTGGCACAACCACTGTTACTGAAAATGAGTGTCCAGGCCTGAGCACGGGTGTTCACGGTTCGTTCTCTGTACATTTAGGGAGCCGGTCAGAGCTTTTAGAAATGATGACAGTGGATTATCCTGCTCATTTTACTCGAATGAGTAAATGATCAAAAGGCAGAGGAGCCCACGGCGGCGGGCGTGGGTAGCACCAGCAACATTTTCGTCTCAGTTTATTAGTGTAGAGGCCCCTTGACTAAAGACAGATAAGCCCAGTTGGTGGCATATGGCTGGGGTGCAGCCCTCGACTATCCCCCTGCCTGACTCCTCCTCAGCTGAGCCACCCAGAATCCTCTTCCTAGAATCAGGATCCATGAATTGTCCACAGTAACTACTCACAGCCCAGGTCCCGAGGGCTGGACTGCTATGGGCAGGTAGGTCTGTGAAATCTGAGCTGGGCCTACTTTGTGTGTCCTGTCCTCTGCCCATCCCCCCACCCTCACTCCCACTTCTCCCCATCTCCCTCTCCTGTTCCCTTTCCCTCACATTTCATGGTCCAGCCTCAGGCTGCTTGCTTCACAACAGGCAGACTTGGTGTTTAGCTAACGAGCCGTAGGATTTATCTTTCATCCATCACGCTGTCTAGACAAGCTTTAAGTTGATCTCTCTGCAGCCCGGGCTGGCTTAGAACTCCCGACTCTCCTGCCTCAGCCTCCACGTGCAAGGATTTCAGGTGAACTTACAGGATTCTGAGCCGCTGTTTGGTTTGGCGGGCTCCTCTCCTGGGACGTTACCCTTCCCTGGCACATCTCCACTCCCTGGGCAGGCAGTTTTCCTCCTTGTGGTATTTTCCTGTCGGTTTTCAATTCCCCTGGAGCAGCAGGGCGACCGGCTCTTCCGGTGTGGCTTGGTGCTGAGTTCTTTCTGTCTGCTTCCTGGCCCTGCAGATGGGGCTTCTGGAATTTCTTGGCTTCCTGTCAGAAACGCCAGCTCTTCCCAGCCTCTGGTTAAATACAGTGTTTCCGGGGTCAGTGCCCTTTGCTCTTGTAACCTTTTGGTCATCTGGCTTTAAGTTCCACAGGGGATTTTAGCGGCAGTCAGGTCGGCTGCGGAGCCCTGGAGCTAGAAGGTGCCTTGGTAAGGCCTCCACTGTGGGCGGAGTTGGCAGAGTTTCTAAGATGGGCATTTGGGAGAACTTGCAAGGTTTCCCATTCCGCGTTCAAAGAACCGCATTCCGGCAGCCCACCTCCATGTGCTGGCCCGCCTTTTAGCACTTTGCTCCTACCCTGCTGCTTTCTATAGCTTCCACTGTGCTTCAGTTAGACCGTCCACCTCCCCAGCCTTTGCATAAGCGGCTGCCTCCGTAGACTGAGTGCCTTTCCCACGCCCGTGCCTGTTTATCTCTGCAGCCATTTTCCCCCCTAGGCCCATAGCTTTCACTCCAAAAACATTCTAGATCCTTCTCTAACAGACTCAATCTCTCTTTTAACCTCCTGCACTGCCATTGTGCTATTCTTATATTTTCTGCAACCTAACAGCCACCATTTTTTTTTGTTACAATTAGATCAAGACATAGACGACCCCCTCCCATTTTAAGTAAAACATTTAATGGCTTTTAGTATCACCACAGAGTTGTAAAATCAACCCCCCCCCGCACACACACAATCGATTCTAGACTATTTGTATCTCCCTACAAGGCAACCCTGTACTTGTTAACTCGCATTCACTAATCTTCAATATTCCCATCTGAGTAACCACTAAACTACCGTCCATAGATTTATGTATTTAGGATAGTTCATATAAATGGAATCACATATGTTTGACCAGTAGTGGCTGGCTTCTTTCACTTAGCACAATTGTTTTTAAGATTCACCCATGTTGTAGAATGTATTAGCAAGACTCCCTTCAAGAGAGCCATTAAAAACGTTTTAAGCCTGGCAGTGGTGGCACATGCCTTAATGCCCACACTCAGGGGGCAGAGGCAGGCAGATCTCTGTGAGTTCAAGGCCAGCCTGGTCGACAGAGAAAGTTCCAGGACAGCCAAGTCTACACAGAGAAATCCTGTCTCAAAAAAAAAAAAAAAAAAAAAATCAAAACAACAACAGCAAAAACAAAAGTACGACAACAAAAATATTTTAACATCTTAGAAGTAAAGATGTATCTTCCAGTCCACGGTACGCATCGTTTCATTAGCAGCATTTTTTTCTCTCTCTTGGTCATGCCTAGATAATGATTAACCTTCCAGTTGATGTGGTAAAAGCTGAAACTCTGCTCCGGTTAAACACCCTATGTTTCCCTTCAGTTGGCCCCTCCACGCCTGTGAACTTGAGCATAGGCGGGGCTTGGAGGGCTGGAGCCTGCATGTGGAATCTTCCATCCTTTATCCCGCCTTTCCTTTCTCAAGATCTTTTTTTTTAAAGATTTATTTATGTATTATTTATACAGTATCCTGTCTGCATGTGTGCCTGCATGCCAGAAGAAGGCACCAGATCTCATTATAGATGGTTGTGAGTCACCATGTGGTTGCTGGGAATTGAACTCAGGACATTTGGAAGAACAGCCAGTGCTCTTAACCTCTGAGCCATCCCTCCAGCCCCTTTCTCAAGATCTTAATATAGCTTCGTAAGCTTATCAAAAGCCAGACCTCATGAGGGCCTGGAGTTCTTTTATTCTCCCCAGCCCTTATCTCAACTTTCTGTCTCTTATGGAATCCTTTCCACTGAGCTAATGACAGTTAGCCAACAAATATTTGTGTCAAGACTCACTCTTTGTCTCTTAAGAGTTCACAGTGTAGCTGAAGAGACACGAAGTGAAAGGACAGGCATCCCAGCTGGCCCGGCAGGATCGCTTCTGAGTACATTACCTCCAGAGAACTGAAAGACGGAGACTCATATTTTTAAACTGATGTTCATACCAAAATTGTCCCTCCCAGCAAAAAATGAGGACAACCTAACTGTTGAAGAAGGATGATTGGGCAAATTGTATGCACGTGTTTATAAAATATTATTCAGCCTTCAAAAGGAATGGCATCCTGACTCATGCTACGATACAAAGAAGCTTTGCTGTACAGACTATCCTCTGGGCTACACTGCTGCCATCTTCAGGAGTTTGGCTGGATCTGCTTCCAAAAGATCACCCCAGCTGGGCTTGTTGACAGGAGAGAGTTGTGGGGCTCTCCCAAGCAGTTCTGTGCAATTCTGGCCTACACGCACACGGCCTTGGGGGTCTCAGGGAGCAGGTAGAGTGTATAGGTGGAGAAGGGGCTCCAGCTACCCAGCCATGGGGGCTTCGTCATCCATGCTTCGTGCAGACCTTCCCTAGGGGCTGCTCTAAGGTCGCCCACACTCCTGTCCACAGGCCCTCACCATGTTCTGTAAATAACCCTAATCAACTCACTGCTTCCCCAGGGTGACCTCGGGTGGAACTGAACTTTGTTTTGGTTCTTAATGAGGAACAGAGTAGATAGATGTCGCCTCGATCCTCCTCCCCTGAGAGGGTGAAAATTCTCACATTGAACTTGAAGACCATGCTTTTAGGTGGTTCAAGTGGCCAAATGCTCAGAGGCAGGGAATGAAATGGTGCCTTTGGGGAGTAGGGCGGGGCTGGTCTGACTGAAGGAAGATAAATAGAGTTAGCATTTAAGAGGCGCAGTTTCAGCTTGCAAGGTGAGAAGGTTCTGGAGATAAGAATGGTGGTGCTGACGATGTGTCTGATACCACCAAACTGTACAGTCATCTCTTCTGTGTGTGAAGTCTCGGGGCTGGAGAACGTAGCTCAGTTGGTAGCGCGCCTGTCTAGCATGCACAAAGCCCTAGGTTTGTGCCCCAACACCAAATAAAATTGAGCATGGAGTTCACACCTGTAATCCCAGCACTCAGTAGGTATAGATAGAAGGATCAGAAGTTCAAGGTCATCATTAGACACATAGCAAGTTCAAGGCCAGTCTGGGCTACATGGGACTCTGTCTTTTAAAAAAAAAAAAATGTATATCTTCCTAGCCCCACCCTTCTGGACTCATGCTATCCTCCTCAGTCTCCCAAGTACCTGGGATTGAAGGAACACTCAACTTGCCAAGATGTATAGTACAATTAAAAATGGTTAACACGGCAAACTAGAACTATAGATTTATACACACACACACACACAGTGTAGTGATGAAAATAGACGCACATTCATGGAGAGATTCTGTCTGTGGCTTGCATCCCTCCTCCTGGTCCTTGACAGCGCTCTGTGCTCCCTGCTGGATTCTCAGCTTTTCGCTGCTGGGGACAAGAGGAGTGTGGTGGGTGGCTTGTTGCTCTAAGTCATGCAGGCTGCTGAGGTCTGGGTGGGACAAAGAGCAGGCAGTCTAGGGTTCAGGAATGGGGGCCTGGAGAATTCATAGCTATTCCTTAGCAATCTAGATGGAAATGGGGGAGAGGGGTTTGACAGCTGTTTAGGCTGCAAACTCAGTGGTCGAACTCAGTGGCCCCTGGGAAGAACAGCCTGAAGGAACAGCACCACAGACCAGGCCTGGCGGAGGATAAATGTGCTTTCAGGGAGATGATGAATTCAACTTCCTATTTTCAGATCTGCTGAGTCGAAGGGGCTTGCAATCCAGCTAAGCAGCCAGCTACCCTAAAGAAAATATCAGCTTTAATTTTATTCAAAGCCTCAGAAGGAGTCACTAGGAAAACAGATTGAGATTTTTTTTCTTTTTTAAAGACTTGCTCTTCAGCCTTCCAAAGAATGTATAGGACCAGATGTGCAGCTTGCATAATCCTGGCGGCTCCCAGTACGCTGCCCCCTTCCTGTTTATTTTCATCAAGGAACCCACGCTTGGCTTGTTCCTCTCGGTTCTTATTTAGGAAACCACTGATTGGGACCCAAAACCAGTCACTTGGTCTTCCTGGTAGGAAGCCAAGCCATCGGCTTCAAGGCTTGAAGGAAAGAATAAGATGCTTTAGTGTGGAGCAGAGGTTCTCAGCCTATGGGTCTTGATCCCTTTGGGGGTTGTGTGGACTGAACAATCTTTTCACAGTGGTCGCCTATCAGATATCCTGCACATCATACATTTAACTTACAATTTGTAACAGTAGCAAAATTACAGTTATGAAGTAGTAACAAAATAATTTTTTGTTTTTTTTTTTGTTTTTTTTTTTGTTTTTCAAAACAGGGTTTCTCTGTGTAGCTTTGGCTGTCCTGGCCTTGCTCTGTAGACCAAGCTGGCCTGGAACTCAGAGAGATCCACCTGACTCTGCCTCCCAAGTGCAGTGATTAAAGGCCTGTGCCATCACACCAGGCAATGAAAATAATTTTGTGGTTGGGGGTCACCACAACATGAGGAACTGTACAAAGAGCCACAGCCTCGCGAAGGTTGAGGACACTGCTGTCGAGAGTTATAAAACGCAACCCCAGCCTTGGTGTGAGAATGGCCTCCTGGTTTTTAAGCTTTGACTTGCCTTCAGAAGGATTGTCACTGGATAGATACAGCTTTGATTTGCTTTGGTTGATAGATGTTTTGTTTTTCTCCCACTCTAAATCCATTATCTCTGCAGCTGCATTTTGAAGGCATTACTTGGCAGGCTCTGGTTTAGCCTTATCAGCCAGTCTGCCTATCTCTTCCAGCTCCCTGAGGCTGGAGGATAGACCCCATAAGTCATCCAGCTCACACCCAAAGCCTTCCTCCTACTGCCTGGACTGGACAGTCTCTCTTCTCAGGTCACTGTGATTTTCTTTTCTCTTGACAAATTCAGTGGACAGGGCACTGAAGAGGTAAGCCTTTGAGTTTGGTGGCAACCCATTGCTTCTCAGGTCTGTGACAATAAAACCCCAGTGACTATCTTGTGAATGGTTGTGTTGTTTGTTTGTTTGTTTGTTTGTTGTGAAATGCTGCAATAGATCAAGTTCTACATTTGTTCTCATCTCCTTCTGGGACTTAGTTTCTTCATCTGTGAAATGTGGACAGTGTAACCAATGTCTCTTTCTCACTTCGCACACTCATGAAGATCCTGACTGACACGGGGACAGCTCCTGGGAAGCCGGCAAGTCCGATTTACAAAGATGGGTGTTGCTAAACCCACACTCCTGTTTTCGAATCTCCATGGCTTTTTCTTGGAAAGAATCTACCAACCCCTATTTTGACAATCTGCGAGAATATTAGTTATCATTTATCAAGACTTACTAGGCTACATACGGAGTGGAGTCTAAGTTTGAACAAGGCATAGTGGCCATGCCTGTAATATCAGCCAGCACTCTGGGTGGATCTGAGGTTCAAGGCCAGCTTGAGGTCTATAACCCACTCTAAGACTTCATTATAAAAACGCAAGGGCTTGGATTCAGACTAATGACAGAGTGCTTGCTAATAATGCACAAAGCCCTGGGTTGGCTCCCCAGTACCTCAAAAGGGGCAGGGTCCCCACTTGAGAAGTAGAAATAAATACGCCCATTTTCCAGATGAGGTGAAAAACAGACAATCCTGAATCCACACAGTGCAGAAGGGAAGAAATGGAAACGGCTCACCAGCTCCTAGCATTTCTTTCTTTCCTGATCCCCCTGCCTCTGCCTCCTAAGCGTGAGGATTAAAGGCATGGGCCACCAGCCGCCATTGGGCCATGGGCCACCAGGTTGCTCCTAGCATTTTAACAACACCTCTCGCCCATCACCGCCACGCCCTACCCCATTTACAAAAGCATATTTATCTGCAGGCTTCAAAAGCGTCCGAAAACTTCCAAGTACAGAAGAGAAAAGCCAGTCATCACTGTAGGAAAGGAAAGTGACATATCTGGTCAGAGGACCGAAGGGGAGCGTTTGTTTTACCCCGGGCACCGCAGACAAGGCGCTACATCCTGTAGTAGTCTGCTTCCTGGAGCGGAGCCATTCTCCCCACCCCCACCCCCATCCCGGAGTCAGTAATATCTTCTACCTTAAGTTTTGCCTGGCGTGGGGGATGGAGAGAGCAGCAGGGAGAAGGGGGCCAACAGGAAAAGGGGAGGGGAGAGGAGGAGGTCTCCGCAAGAAAAGCATCTGGAATTCATCTCTTGGGGAGAGGCCAAGAAGGAGGCCCAGGCTCTGGGGACTGTGCTAGCCACTGCTGCACGGCCTTCCAAGCCTTGCCTCTTAGCCTGTAACCACGAGAGGCAACGGCCACAGCAGGCACTGAAGGTGTCCCAGCAGAGATGGAGAACCGCCCATGCTTCCAAAACTTAAAGAGCTGTGGAGATGGGGGTGGGGATGGGGGAGGTCAAAAAACTGCCCCTGGGTTGAAGGGATTGACCAGAAGGCAACGTGGCCTGCACATGTGTGGGCTCTTAGCGCTCGAGGGATAGTATAAACACCGGAGCTGGCAGAAGGAGGCGGTTCCAACTCAGTGTGCTGGGCTCAGCTCTCCCCAGCGTTGAGGAGGGGAAGAACGTGGACAGAGTGAGCCTCCTCTGTAGGTGTTCTTCAGAGGGCTCCGGCTTGTTTTAGATTTAGAAAAACTAGTTCGGGAATCATCTTGGACTGTCCATGAGGTCCGGAGCTGTTGTTTCGGGAAACAGGTCATGCCATTTCCCTGCTCAGAGAACACCTGAACTGCTGAGGGACTGGTTCTCACAGGCCTTCCCCACAGGCCCCGCCAGCATTTCCCATCTCATTTCCCATCCGAAGGCTCCAGCCACATTAGCCACTTGGCCCTCCAAGCTCCAGGCTCAGGCTCTTTGCCCCTGCTGTTGTTTTTGTATAGAAACGGGGTGTTCTGGGTGGATGGTTAAAGAGTGTGACCAATCTATGCACGATGGATGAGGACTCGGCCATAAAAAGAATGGATCTTGTCGTTTCCGACAGCATGGGTTGAACCCAGAGGAAGTTATGCTAAGCAAAACAAGCCAGACACAGAGGGGGGCAAATGTTGCCTGATGACACTCGTCTGATCTCATTGCCGTAGGGAATAGTAGTCCGAGGAGGCTAGGGTCAAATCCAGGGAGGATACAGCAGGGAGAGTTTGGTCAGTGAGTGTAGACTTAAAGCAGATGGCAGAATCCGTTCTATAAACTATAAGCAGGTATCAGGAGATCGCATCTGTGCCCTACTTATAGGTACATGTCAATTAAGAACAAAATAAAGAGCTGCATGTTGCTGAGTGGGAGAGCATGCTTAGCCTGCACACTCAATGGGTTCAAACCCCCCGCCCCCTGTTTCTTCGTGGACAAACCAGCCAACACCAGCAAAACGGAACTTTCTGGCATCAGACAGCAACCGTGCTTTTCAAACTCCAGATGGTGGTGTGTTAGTGAGCACACAAGTAATTCAGTGGGACTGGGCTGTAGTTCAGTCTTGAATGTGCCCTCCGACACAAGCATGTTAAAGGCCTGGTCTGTAGTGCTGTTATAAGGTTATGGACTCTTCAGGAGTCTCCTGGGAAGAAGCAGAGGTGTGTCCTGCCACCTCCGGTCTCTTCCTCTGCTTCTGGCTGCGGTGCAGTGAACTGCCTCCTCCCCAGGCCTCCACCACGATACTCTCTGCCCTCCCGAAAGGCCACAGGCAGCAGACCATGGGCTAGAGTGAGCGAGTGTAAACCTGAGTGAGCTTTCCTTTTCCTTTGTTTCTCTTGTGTTGGTAGGGACTGATCCTTTTTTTTTTTTTTTTTTTTTTTTTTTTAACCCATCTGGTCTGGGGTATTTTGTCACAGTGAAGGGAAGCTGCCTAACACAGCTCTCCTTGAAAATTTTATCTCAAACATTATAGGAGGGTTGGTGTCATTTTATGACGCACACTGGTGCATTCTAATAGATATACAATCAGTTTCTTCAGCCTCCAAGTTTTGACAGCCACTGGAGTTATTATAGTCACTGCCATGTCTCCTCCACACCTCCTAATGAGAAGCTACTTTTGACTGGAAGTACAAAGGTACAGTTACAGGTCTTTGATAAAAGTGAATTGCACCTGGCCTCAGGGAGCTCGTTATCCAGCTCAGCAAATGTATAGGGTAGCAGTACCAGGAAGAAGAGCAGGAGGTTTGTGAGATGACCCTTAGTTTCTACTTTTCTTGCCCTTGCATCCTGACTTGGTGGTTTTTCCTGTGGTAGGATAGATTCTGTTTCTCCATCTCAGGGATCTGAACCAGTTTTGTGACTGGTGTTGGTTTTATTATTTGTTTTAGGGTGAGCTGTAGTGTACGTGTGGATGGTGTGAGTGTGTGTGTGTGTGTGTGTGTGTGTATGTGTTTGGTTTTTGTTTTATGTTTTATTGTTGTCTTATTTTTAGTCAGAGTCTTGCTAGTCAGGCCAGGCTGGCCTTGAGCCCAGTGTGGAGCAAAGCTGTCCTCAAATTTCCAGTCCTCTCCCCTCGGTTCAGAGCTGAGATCACAGGAGTGTGCTGCTATGCCCAGCACCTGTGACTTGCCGTGACTGGTGAGCAGGAAATGTGACACAGATTTGAAAAGCGCCACCCATCCCGGCTTGCCTGCTCTTGGGGAGCCTTTTTCTTGTTCCTGAGCTTGAGCAACTCTGCTGACAACCAGGGATACCTGGCCCTGATGTAGCACGGCCTCACTGACAGCCAGCAGAGCCAGCAGGAATATGAGTGAGGCCCCAGGCTGACCTGCCAGCTGTGAGCAGACCTCACTGAGATCAAGGGCAAGCTCAGAAGAGCTAAGCCGTTTGACCTGCAACTTCTGAGCAGTAAACGTGACTGGTGTTCTAAGTCATGGAGAAAAATAAAAGTAGATATTGAAGTTAAAGAGGACCTAGGTGGAAGTGGGCATGAGATGAGGTGGATTAGTGTCCTCCTCCCTCTGGTCCATGGCAGTCTAGATTCCTGGTCCTCTAGTCCTGCATTTTGGGATAATACTGGAGTCCAGCTGACTTTTCTGGGTAAGTTAATGCCTTGGGGTAACCTCTGCCCAGCAGACTACAAGACAAGGCTCAGCCATTGGTTCTGAACTTACAGGCTGCAGGTTCCATGCTTTTACGGTATTACCAGAACAGGGTCCATGGTTTAGAGTTCTATAGCAAGAGGCTGGAGAGATGGCCCTGCAGGTAGGAGTGCTTGCTGCTCTTGCTGGATTTAGTTCACAGCTCCAACACCGGTGGCTGAAACCACCTGTAACCCTCAGTTCCAGAGGACCTGGTGCCCTCTTCAGGACTCCATGGGCGATACATGTAGGCAAGCATTCACACACATAAAATAAAAAGTAAAATAAATCCTTTTATAAAAGTTTTATCACAGGGGCTGGAGAGATGGCTCAGTGGTTAAGAGCACTGCTGTTCTTCCAGAGGACCTAGGTTCAATTCCAGCACCCACATGGCAGCTTACAACTGTCTGTGACTCCAGTTCCAAGGGCTATGGCACCCATACCCCAATGCACATAAGATAAATTAATTAATTAAAAGGAAAGTTTTATGACAGACACTATTATCTAGCCTACCCAAAATATTTGTACTGGAAAAGCTAAGTATTTTATTTCCCAGACTCCTTTGCAGCTAACAATGGCCATTTGGCTCACCTCAATGAGAAATCAATAGCAGGTTGGAATTTTGCTAGGAGAATGGTTTTCTTTCTTTTTTTTTTTAATTAATATCTTTATTTATTTGTTTATTTTTGTTGTTGTTGTTTGAAACAGGGTTTCTCTGTGTAGCCTTGGCTATCCTGGAACTCACTCTGTAGACCAGACTGGTCTTGAACTCACAAAGATCTGCCTGCCTCTTGTGTTGTTTTAATGAAGGAATATCCCAACTGTTCTAATTTACCAATAAAGACTCAGGAGCCAGATCCTTGGGTGAAAACCTGCTCGCTCAGAGAGGCAGAGAAAGTAACCAGCTGACCTTCCTTCTCAGCTCATGTCTGGATGGAAAAAAACCCAAAAGGCTCACAAGCTCAGCTGACAGCCCAGGAGCAAAACAAACAAACAAACAAAAACAAACAAACAAACAAAAAACCCAAGGCCAAAAGCTTGGTAGCTAAAGCCAGAGCTTGAGCGAATAGCTTTTTCTTCTTCTCCATGCTGCTTTAGTTTCTAACTCTGCCTCTATTAGATCCAGTATACTGAGAGCTCTTGGATTAAGGGTGTGTTCGAAGGCTGAGTGAGCCACACCTTAATCACCTGTTTACAATAAACAGAAAGCTCTTAGATTAAAGGTGTGTGATAGGGCTCAACCACTCCAAAGAAACAGGGCTTTACAGCTCACAATTTTGGGGTTCATAATGGGAGCAAATATCCTGCAACACCTCTGCCTCAGAGTGCTGGGATTAAAGGCCTGTGCAGCTGCTGGAAAATGCTTTTCTAATGAAAGCAATTGTTCCCTATTGTCCTCTCCTCCTTTTCTTCCAACTTTGAACATGGGTGTTCAGTCACCAGCAGCCATTTTTTTGATAGTGAGGCAAAATCCAAAATAAATAAATAAAGCAGATACCCTGGTTTTGATAACTAGGAGGACAAGGTGTCACAACTGCTCTGTGGAAACGGCTGAATCCAAGCTGAGGGTCAGTGGGGCAGAGGATGGCACAGGGCGTGCACGCCAGAAAGTGTGATTCCTGAGGGCCACTACTGTGACAATCTGTATTCCTTCTTCAAGATACTTTATTTCCATTGGGGGAATGTTAAATCATTTGCCATCTGCTGAAAGAATTATACTAAGTACACAAGCGTATGATGTCTACCATATGAGTGTTATCTCCTTAGATGTGATATTGTAGTTCAGTGCATAATCTGTATAACTACTGTACAGCCCACATCCACATTGAGGTGGGTTCAGGTTTCCCGTGTTGTTGGTACCACACATCTAGTGCTGTGCCTGGCATTCTATAAATAAATGCCTCTTGGCCCTTTATCCAAATTTCACAAAGGGTGGCTAAGACCAATCTCGTGACCTGCCCAGAGTTACTCACTTAGTCCACAGCAGAGCTGAGACTAGAACTCCTGTCTGTTTTTCCTCTACAATGCGTGCTGAGCACAGTGACAGAGGGGTTCCTGTATTGTCCGCACAGCAGTCACACAAAGAACCCACTGAGCGCAGACTCCTGGCACCAGCCCAGACTCACTGGCCTGAAGGTGACACTTCGGCCCTGAGCAAGGTGTCTCTGTCTGCTCATGTTCCTGTTAAAGGTGCCCTGGGCTGGAGCACTTTATAAACAACAGATATTGGCTGCTCGCAGTTCCGGCAGAGGGGGAAGTCTGTGGCCAAAATGTCCGCTGTAAGACCTGGGGTCTCACAGCTCAGGAGTTCAAGATCGTGCCCTTCCCAGAAACTCCCCCAGACCACGACTCGTTGCAAAAGCAAGAGGTTTATTAACCATTGCGCAATGGGGTCACCCCTGCCAGTCAGCAAAGAGTGGCACCCGGAGACAAAAGCCTTTAGGTTTTTAAAAGAAAAATTTCGGGAGATTTGAAGTTGCAGTCTTGGCAATTTAGGATTGGATGAGGAAGGAAGCTATAAAGTAAGATAATTGGTTAGTCTTAGGTGCTCAAGCTTGGCCAGTCCTGCCAAGTGTGGATGCAGCTGCAATTGAAGGTGGGGGTGGTTAGCTCATCCTTGAAGATTAGGGGCTTCGGACTTTTGGCTGCAGGTCAAAAGCTACTCACAAGAAGTCTGGGTTCGTTGCTAAGAAATGCTATCTCAAAGACAGGAGTTTTTCTTTTTGCTGAGTGAAGGTCATTGCTTGCGTGCCTTTTTTTTCTATCTGTCCTCATAGATAGGGTCACATTTTTCCATTCTCTGGAAAGGTACTAAGAGGCTTTAGCTTAACCTGAACCTAAAACTCAAAACTATAAGCTTTAGAAGACATACAGTTTACAAAGTTAGTCTAACCCTTTCAATTTGGTGTCTGGTGCGGGCTCACTCTGTCTGGCAGATGACATCTTGAGTGTTCTAGGTTGGTAGCAGCACCATACTCCCGTCAGTCCCCTGTACACCATAATCCCGTTTAGGAGGGTGGAGCCTCACTTGCCAAAAGGCCTCACCTCTAGACACCATCACATACATTCAGACCACAGCACATGGCTTACAGGTTCCTCCTTAGTGGTCCACTTTGAGGAGTTCCTCCAGCATCTCCCAGTGTCCCCCACAGAAGTGTACACACCACATACATACCTGGACACACAGCTTTACGTACAGGGATCTGAGCTTGCGTGATCCTTCTTGGCATATCTCTGCCTCCTCCCACTTTCCAGGCTAGTGAAATTCCTCTATTTTCCTAGGACCAGCTCAAGACTCAGCTCTGCTGCAAGTCTGCCCTGCTGCCTCTCCCCTGGGCTAGAAATGGCTTTTCTGAGCATTTCCTGGTGTGTTAGTGTTAGCACTAACTCTAAACTCAGCAGTAAGCCCAGAGCTCTTTCTCACATCTTGTTTTCTAAGGCTCAAGTGAGGCATTCAGTAGTCTCAATTACAAACGTTTTTTTTTTTTTTTTCCCAGTGATGTCAACTGATCCAAAGCAGTATTTTCAATGCAAAAACAATAATTTATTGGTTACATGGGTCTCGTAGCTCATATTTGACTGAACAAACAACACTCAAACACAAATACAAAGTGAGATGGTTTTTTTTTTTTTTTAGAAGACAGGAAATAGGAGGGGGGAAAGGTTGTTTTCTCAAACTATAAAGAAAAATTCGGAACATTTTATTCTGGGTCCTACTATTGAAAGTAAATATTGATTCAAGAACAGTTAATTTGTGTGTTTTTATTATGATGGAAAGTGCAAACAAACCCAGCAGCAGAAAGGTTAGCAGAGCGATCCTTGGAGCGCACATCACGGGGCCCAAACAGTCACCGATGGTCCGCCTGTTGTTTTTAAAAGATACAAACACTGCAACACTTTAATTAACTTAAAAACAGCTTTAAAATTGTCAAACACTGTTGTGGGGATTGAAAACCAGCCATGGATGTAAAGGTGAAAGAAGCCCACCCTCCTCGTGAGGGACCTGGCAACGGCTGCAGTCGGGTCCTCTCTGAGAACTTAGGAGACCCTAGGGCGGTAGCCTTTACCCGAGACCCCTGCACTCAGGAAGCTGAGACAGGAAGATCAAGGGTTCCGTGCCAGCCTGGGCTGTGGAGTGAGACCTTCTCTCAGAACACAAGCGGGGAGGGTGTTTGGGCTCCTGTTTCTGAACCTGGGAAAGGGGTTGACGCCAGGTGATCGTTCTGCCTCAGTTTCCCAAGCATCTGGTTGAGAGCCAGGTGAGAAACAAGATGTAACGTGAGGTCCTTCAAGAGGCAGTGGACAGGAGAGGATCATAACTAGACCCAAGATGGCATCCCTAGCCAACAGTCCAATTGCATCGCTAATGGGTGTTAAGAAACGATTTGCTTGATGTACGCTTTGCATTGTTCTACAATCTGTGTGACATGCTTTTTTTTCCTTGTCTCTGTGGCAAAATACCGGACAGGAGCAGCTTAATGGAAGAAGACTTTGGGTTCAAAGCTTGAAAAGGTACAGTCCATAGGGGTGAGGAACCCCACGGGGTGGATAATTGATGGCTGGGCAGGCCAGGAAGCAGGTAGAGCTGGCCATGGCACTGAGCTATAACCTCGGTTATAGAGGGATTGCCACTCCCTCGCAATCCACTTCCTCTAGCTATGTCCACATCTTAAATGTTCTACAACCTCCCAAACCAGCACCATGAGCTAGAAAAGCAAGCATTCGGACACATGACCCCGAGGGGGCTTTTTGCATTTAAACCATAACAGCATCTTTCAGCTTTTAAGAATTATTCATATTTATCTGTGTGTTGTATATTTGTGGTGGGGATGCGTGTGTACACGCATGTATACTTGTGCTCACGGATGCCAGAGGACAACCTCAGCTCTTTTCCTCAGGAGTAACCTTCACCTCCTTTGAGACAGGGTCTCTCATTGGCCTGGAGCTCACCGATTATTAGACTAGACTGGATGACCAGAGAGCACCGGGGATCCTGCTGTTTCCTCCTCCCCGGCATCTGGACTACTTGAGCTTTTCCAATGCAGGTCCTGGGCTTTCATTTAGGCCCTTCTGTTCCCAAAGCAAGTGCTTTACCGACTGAGAAATCCACATTTTTTCGACTATAAAAATTCCGTTTCAACAACTTCAGCAAATGGCAGTGACCTGGCTGATGTCCTGGCCTTGGGAAGCCTGTGGTGGGGAGGCCTCCACACAAGGCTGTTCTCCCATCCTTCCCTGGGAAGACAGTCTCAGGAGCAGCCCCTGCGCGGAGCCCTGGGAAGCAGGGCCGCCTTTAGACTGAGAAGACACAGAGTGAGTTGTTTGGAAGGCAGCGAGGGGTCGGAGCCGGGAAGATACTAAAGCAGAAGCGGGGTGGACATCCAAAGCCCGGCGCATGAGACAGGGATGACGACGGAATTCTCTTGGGGCTACAGGAGGAAATCTGGACTTTGATTTAAATAATTCACTTTTGGGGAGTGGGGGTCAGAAAAATCAAAGGTTCACAAAAAAGCCAGGTTCTTGAAGGTTAAAAATTCCAATCTGGCAAGCAGATTCCGAGAGGCCTTCTGCAGCAACCTAGAAGCACAGTGAGTGAAGAGACAGATGGCTGGCTCTTCAAGGAGAAACCCGAAAACCAAGGTTTGCATCTGCAGTAGCACTCCCCCCAGCCCCTGTAGGCAGCCCTTGGAAACCCCAAGGCGGGCTTCCCCACTACCTGACTGCTCTGCTTCACCTCGGTGGGACGAGAAGAATCCGGCATTTCCCACTAGGTTACCCGACCCAATTAGCAAGGCCAGGAAGACTTGCAGGCTGAATTCCTTTTCCTCCCAAGGAGCCCAGGGCTCAGAAGAGTTGCAGGGTCCTGGAGAGAGTGGCCTTTACGCAAACTGCAGGTTCAGCTGGAAGCGTGAAATGGCTCTCCTGATGGTCTGACCTTGGGGCTTTTTCAGGAGCGAAGGAGGAGACAGTGAGAAAAGGCGGGTGCCCAGAGACTGGAGTAACAACCCTGAGAGAGCTACCCACTGCAAGGCTGGGGAGCTGGGTGAGCTCATCCTTTCAGGCAGGTTAAATGGCTGGGCGGGCGACCCAAAAGAGGCATCACAGCTGAAGACTAGATTGCCGCACAGTGTGCAATCAGGATGATTTCCTCTACATCTGAGCACCCCAGAGGGTGTGCAGAAGGTGTGGGGTTGGGAGGGGGAGGGGTTTTTGCCTTTTTTGTTTGTTTGTTTGTTTGTTTTTGTAGCAAATTCAGTGAGCATGAGCAACAATCCATCAGGAATGCACCTCTTAGAAACCTAAAAAGAAGTGATTTTGCAACAGCTTGTAGATACAATTATCGATGGCCCGTCTAAACTGTTTTTGACTTGCACCGCCCAATTGCTTTGATGGGCTTTGGTTTCCCGGAAATCTTCGGAGCACATAAGCATGTGGTCCTCACGGAAGGAGGGAGCGGAGTGCGGGGCTGCAGTTGGAGGAGTTTATGTTGCGTGAGCAGCGTTCTTTTGATGGTTTAGGCGCGAAGGAAGCCACACGGAAATGTGGCAGCAGCGTGAAACACTAACGCCGGGTGGCTTGGGGTGGATGATGTTCTTGGCTAACTGCCTTTTTTATTTTTAATTTTTAATGTTTTGAAACAGGGTTTTTCTGTGTAGCTCTGGCTAGCCTTGAACTCAGAGGTATGCCTGCCTTTGCCTCCTGAGTGCTGGGTTAAAGTTGTGCGTCACCATGTCCGGCTTATTTTTAATTTTTAAAAACGCTTTTTCCAAGGCAAGTCTTTCTTGCTACATACCCCTGGCTGGTCTGGTTCTCACTTTGTAGCCCAGGCTGGACACAAACCTGTGGCAATCCTTCTGTCTCACCTTTCCGAAATCTAGGATTACAATCATGTATCACCACGGCACAGCTTTTGCCAACTTTTAAATTACTCATTATTTATTTGTACATATGTGTGTGTGTGTGTGTGTGTGTGTGTGTGTGTGTGTGTGCACGCGCGCATGCGCCACAGCCCATTTGTGGCGGTGAAAAGACAGACAACCTTTCAGGGTCAGCTCTTGACCTCCACCTCGGGTCTCAGGACTCGAACTCAAGTTGACAGGCTTGTCCACAAGTGCCTTTACCCACTGAGCCATCTCACCAGCCCCCTGCCGACTGTTGTTAAAGCGTTTTGGTTCCAGCTCATGGTAGAGAGATGGGAAAGCAGAAAGCAAGAAGTGAGATAGGATGTAAGAAACGTCTTAGGAGCTGGGCGTGGTGGCGCACACCTTTGATCCCAGCACTCAGGGAGGCAGAGGCGAGTGGCTGGCTGTGAATTCCAGGCCAGCCTGGTCTACAAAGTGATTACAGGACAGCCGACGCTATACTGAGAAACCCTGTCTTGAAAGACCAAAAGGTAAAAACCAGAAAAAAAAAAAAAAAAGGAAAAAGAAACATCTTAGGGTTTAGTTACTAATCCTTCTCGCCTCCTGCACCCATGGCTGCCTTCTTGCCAGAACTATTTTTGTCCGTGTTCTCCTTATGTCCTCTCTCAACGTTGCTCAGAGTATAGACAGGCAGTGAGGCATGAGGGTGAAGCATCTGCACTGGGACTCTAGAAGCATCAGAGCCTCTGGTGGTACTTTTCTAGAAACCTCACTCTCTAGGGTATGAGCGGACTCGGTCGTTCAGCCGCAACGTTTGCACCTGCCAGATCACGTCCTCTCCCATCCTCGCACATTTATAGGCCTGGGATGGAGAAAATGAGGGAGGGTTCAAGAGGCCAACAAAGTGGGGAGCTTGAATGGTGGTTTCCCCTTTCAGCTTTTGATTCCTGAGAGTGAGCCAAGATGTAGGGGAAGGTTCGGATCCTGCAAGGATTGGCTATAGGCTGTGGGAGCAGACCCGAGGAGACTGAGGAATGGAGGAGGCAAATGGCTTGGGGTAGGCATCCAGACCAGACCACCACCACGGTTTGCTAGTGCCACCAACACCCTTCCCTTCTGTTGTCTCCAAGGATACAGTCAGAGGGTCTAGGCCAGCCAGCAGGCGGAGTTCTGGTTAGTGCTTGTCAATGTGACACAAACCAGAGTCTCCTTGTGGTGGTTTGAATGAGAGCCGCCCTTGTAGGCTCATATTTGAAAGCTTGGTCACCAGAGCATGCTGCTATTTAAAAGGATTGGGAGGTGTGGCCTCCTTGGAGGAAGAGCGTCACTGGGGGTGGGCTTTGAGGTTTCAAAAAGCCCATTCCAAGCCCACAGTCTCTCTCTTCCTGCTGCCTGCAGATCTGGATGTAGAACTCCAGCTACTT
The DNA here is from genome assembly GCF_907164565.1 of Psammomys obesus. NCBI lineage: Eukaryota > Metazoa > Chordata > Mammalia > Rodentia > Muridae > Psammomys > Psammomys obesus. The sequence goes on from NW_026585690.1 coordinate 312,341, forward strand.
CTCCAGCACCATGTCTGCCTGCCTGCTGCCACGTTCCCTGGCCGTGATGATAAGGGACTAAACCTCTGAAACTGTAAGCCAGCCCCAATTAAATGTTTCCTTTTATAAAAGTGGCCTTGGCCATGGTGTCTTTTCACAGCACTAGAACACTAAAGCACACCTGAAAAGCGGGACCATCAATTCAGGAGCTGTCTCTGTCAGATTGGCCTGTAAGCAAGTCTGAGGGGGATTTTCTTGATGGATGATTGATGTGAGAAGGCCCTGCCCACTGTGGGAGGTGCCACCCCTGGGCAGGTGGTCCTGGGGTGTAAAAGAAAGCAGGCTAGAGAGCCCTAGAGAGCGAGCCAGCAAGTGGTGCCCTTTCCTGGCTGTCGCTTCAGTCCCCAACTGCATGTTCCTGCCTTGAGTTCCTGCTTTAGCTGTCTTCGATGATGGACCTGTAAGCAGAGGAGACCCTTTCCTGCCCCAGGTTGCTTTTGAGCAGTGCTTAGCACAGCGACAGAGACGCACACCGGAACGTGACACACTCTCGGCTGGCCCTTGAGCCCCAAGCACAGGTGGCTTTGGGAAGGGAGTTACCAGGGTGGAGGCTACTAGCTTAGCCTGTTTTAGGTGGTCCCAGGGGTGGCCAGGGGGTAGAGGAGGTTCAGTGTGGCCGTTGCGCTGACATGTTTATTATTGCTGTTAGGTTGTGGGAGGCTCTGGACACCCAGGGGAGGGCAGAGCCAGTTGTGTGTGTTGCTCCTGGCTCTATTACACCCACCTGGGATAACGCTGAACAAGAATTGTGAGAGTTCCATTGACTAGATGCTTCCCAAAGACACACACCTGTTCTTTTTGCTTAGCGTGGGTTACATCTGATAGACTCACCGGAAGCTGAGAATGCTATCAGTAAAGATGCATTCTATATATTTACAAGCCGGGCACAGCGGTGCTCTCCTGGATGTCCTGGCTACTTGGAGAGCCGAGATAGGCAGATCTTTAAGCCCAGGAATTGAGGGCAGCATGGGCAACACAGTAAGGAAGTACATTTGCTACACCTAACCTGCCGATCGTAGTTTAATATCAAAGGGCACTGCCAAGTGCTGACCATTCCTCTTGTGTTTGTGTACGGCTCCCTTGGAGAGCACTGCACTGTGTATTACCAGTCTAGGGAAAGGTGCAGCTTCTACTGCCTGCAAATCTCGCCATCATGAAGTCAAGGAGTCTCCAATCAGGGCCCATCTATTGTTTAATATATAAAATCATCTGTTCTTCATTATAAGCTTGTGAGTTATTGTGCCCATTTCACAGACTAAGGTACAGGATACCGGTAACTCTGGGTTTGACTGGGATGTCCGGCTACAAACCTACGTTGTAAATAGATGAGGCACCTTGAAACGGGGGTCAGATGGGATAATGCAAGGGGATGGAGTCTTAAGACTTCAGAGACGGGGAGCATTTGGAGTTTGGAACTTGCAGAATTTTTAGGAACGGTTCCTGAGTGGGGCCTGGAGTGCCTTTGCTTTTACGAGCATGTAGTTGAGAGCAGAGCTTCCCGGCTGGTGTTCTGGTCACCATGGCCCAACAGCTGTGGATGCAATCGCTGGGAATCTTCTCTGCTGTCCTTACGATGCAGAGGCTGTGTGTGGACACAGAGGGACCACTGTGCTCAGGTGGGGGCAGAGATGCGAGTGTGCACAGCCTACCCGAGTGTGATCAACTACCTAAGTGTCAACGTGACTCAGCGTGAAAGGAGCCACTCTCTAAGGGTAGAATTTAGGGCCTGCGAGATGGGTCAGCGGTGGAGGCACTTGCTGATAAGCCCGACCACCTGAGTGTGATTCTCTAGGACTCACAGTAGGTGAGAACTCACCCCTGCAAGTTGCCTTCTTGACTTCAGCATGCTTCTTGACTCCCACACATACATGTGCATAAGTAAACACACTTTAAATAAACGGATGAGATAGATAGGCAGGCAGGCAGACAGGATGAGTTTGGGTCTAGAAAGATGGCTCAATGGTAAAGAGCACTTGCTGCTCTTGCAGAGGACCTGTGTTCAGTCCCGCCTGGCAGCTGGCAACTGTCCCTAACTCCAGAGGATCTAGCACCCTCTTCTGGCCTTTGAGGGAATCAGGCATGCACACGTGTGTAAAAGTGGAGGCCCTTCACCTTTCCAAGGTTCCCACAACATAGCAGGAAACATACAACATACCACAAACATGACGAAAGTAAAAAAATTTTGTATGAAAACCACATATGCTCAGTACTTAGATTATTCTGCAACATTTTGCTGTTCTTGCTTTATCGTTGATCCACCCATCTGTCCTTCTACTTTTTAATTATTGTTGCACTTCAAAGAAATACAGGCTATTTCCTAAATTCCTCAGTAGCCTGCCATTAACAAGAGTTCAGTGTTTGCTTAGGGTTCTGTTTTTGTTTTATTTTTCACATGACATTCATGTTCAGCAAAACCCACACATCTTGAGTATACGTAGTTTTCCCAAAAAACATTTCTTATTAATATAATTTTAAATATACAAGAAGTTAGAAGAATTTTACAGCAAACTGCTGTACTAATCACAATATAGATATTACCCATACATTTTATTATATTTGCTATAATATCTATCCATTTCTCTGTCCATTTAACTTTTTAGGCAGTTCAAATACTTTATCTCTGTCAAATACTTCAGCATTCACGGCATTAGAGACATTTGGCATGAAAAACAGTAAAATGCACATTGTATGTTTCCTGAGATGGCTGATGTTAGAGGTTGAGCTCAGGGCTCCAGTGTGCTAAACACTAGCTCTCCCATTGACTACACCCCAGCCCTTCAGTGGGTTCCAATGAATTCACAAAGCTGTGTGACTCAAGCCCCTACCAAGGCGCAGAACATTCTCCTTTTCCCTCACATCATTAACCCTGTAGTGTTTCCCAATTACTGTCTGCCCAGTTGCCCAGAGACAATTCTGTTTGTTTGTTTGTTTGTTTGTTTGTTTTTTCTACCATACATTTGATTTACCCATGAAGTGGTATCATCCTTTACTCTTGGGTGAGAGGCTTCTCTCACTCAGCACGTTTTTGAAGTTCATTCATATTGTTTGTATCAGCAGTCTATGTCTCTTTCTCTTTTGCCCTTGCAGTCTTGGAAATTTAAACCAGGGCCTCATGTGTCAGGCAAGTTCTCTTCCACTGGGCTATAGCCCCAGGCCTGATGTCTTGTTCTTGATGAGTCATACTCCATTAAAGGATGCGCTAAGGGATTTTCCTAGTCTCTTGGTGGATGCCTGGGCTGTTTCCAGTTTGGGGCTTATGTGACTCTCTGTCCTCAAAAAGCTGACAGAAATTAGAGAGGAGATGGTTATTTTGACCACTGGTTCCTAAGAACTCAGTCCATGGTCTCTCAGCTCCATGGTTTTGTGAAGCGGCCCATCATGGTGGAGAAATCTTTACGGCGGCAGGAAGCAGAGACAGAAAAATGCAAGGAAGACGCCAGACGCCAGGGATGTGCTGACGGGTACCCTTCAGTTTGGTCCCGCCACTTCCCACCTTTCTGAACTTCCAAATAAGGCCGTTATCTTTAGAATCTGTCACAGGAGTGATGTGTCCGGTACTCGGCGCTCTCAAGATTTACCTGTCTATGGAAATGCCTTCCCAGATACACCCAGAGGAACACATCATTTCCTAGGGGTTCCATGACCCCACCAAATGGATGGTGGGTACTAAGTATAAATGGTCTTAGACCAGTCTTTTGGTTTTTCTTTCTCATGGGTAAATACCCTGAAGATATATAGGTGGAGTGCCAATGCCCAATATGAATATGAACATGTTTTGTGCTCCCGTTAACCCAGTGTTGAGTTCTGGTGGTTCAGTTAAGATTATCTCTTCGGGCACAGGGTCTTTTCTGAGACTGACACTCAACCAAGGACCATCTATGGATATAACCTAGAACTTCTGCTCGGATGTGGCCCCGTGGTAGCTCAGTAACCAAGTAGTTTTCCAAAGTTAGGGGAACACGGACTATTTCTAACAGGATCTCAAGGGAAGGCTCTTTGACCCCCCCACCCCCAGGGGAGGAGCAGTCCTGTTAGGCCACAGAGGAGGACTTTGCAGCCAGCCCTGAAGATACCTGAGAAAACAGGGTCAAATGAAAGGGGAGACTTGGAAAGGGGCAGGGAGGAGACCAGGGAGGGAGTGTGGGGTTGGGGAGGGAATGAGGGAGCAGGATACAGCTGGGACACAGAGTTAACAAAATGTAACTAAAAAGAAAAATAAAATTAAAAAAAAAAAAAAAAGATTGTCTCTTGCAGGGAGTGCAGGAAGCCCTAAGTAAATGTGCATTGTTGACAGGGGTGAAGCCATGTCAAAGACTCCAGGACCTTGGAACCATGGGAAATGGGTAAAGCCATTGCCCATATGGCCCAGGCTCAAGAGAAATACCAAAGCTTTCCTGGGTAGTCTGTGTGTTCCCGAATGATTAATCAGTGTGAGCAAAGGCAAGTACCTGCAGCTTCCTCTTCCCTCCTGCTTACAGCCCGAGACTGCTCACCCACGGACACCTCCTCCCAAGACCGGCTAACCCCTCCCTCTGAGCTGTACATGACACACTCATGGAGTTTCAGGATGCGGCAGGTTAGCAAACACCCACCTGGTTCTGCCTTTACTGCACGAGTGTCTGGCCTTCCGTCCATCCGTCGTTCCTGCCCCGCCCCTCGACAGGGTTCCATGACTCAGCCCTGACCATGGCAGTGGCTGTATTTAATTTTAGTCATTTTTTGTGGGACAGTAGTAGCAACTCGTTGTACTTTAACTTTCCGTTTCTTGGGTGATTAACCGTGGTGGGCGCTTGTTGGATCGATGATTCCATATTTGTTTCTGCCTTTATGAAGTGTTTACTCAAAGGCCAATTTGAAAGCCTCCTCTCAATTGTTAGAGACATTCTTGTTTGTCATGTTTGTAACCTGTGAATGTTTTCTCCTATCGATGGTCTGCCTTGCCATGATTTTAATGACAGCTGTGATGAGCAGAAGTTTTGGATTTTGGTGAAACTCAGTATTTGTTTTCTGCCACCAATTTATAAAGCATTTCTCCTCCTGAGTCACAAACATATTCGCTCATGTTTCCCACTAAAGCACCCTATGACTGCATCGTTAATGTTTGTATCCATGATTCATTCAAAAGCACTTTGGTGAATGATATTAAGGACCAGATTTACTTTTTCTCCATATGGACATTGTTTTTTTACAGCTTTATTTATATATAAAACCTTTCCTCCTCTTTAATTGCTTTCGATGCCCTTTTGGAAAAGCAAATGAGTATTTAAGTAGCAGCCTATTTTTGAGTTCCTATCTGTTTCATAAATCTGCACCAAAAACTTTTGGGGAAACAGGGTATTTACTGTGTGAGTAATTGTTGGCGTTCTGGGCGTTCTCGGCATGAGCTGGAGGCGGCAAAGCTGCTCTCTTGGGTCTTGGTGCTGTTCCTTTCACAGGGTGTGTGTGGTAATTGCTCTGTCCTGGTGGCACATTGCTTCTTGGCCTTGACATTCCACTTGTCCCTTCTCTTGTGATTGACAGGGAAGCCACGGGCAGACTTCTGAAGGTGGCACAATGTGGCACCTTAGTCAGTGAATTCCAAATGATGACGGTCCCTCGATATCCTGCTTTTGCAGGGAGACCAATGAGATGGCAAAACTAGTCTTTGATCTTTAAGCCAGAAGAGACCTATGGGAGAGGATTGTTAGGCAAGCACATTCCCACTGAGCTATACCCCAACCAACACATTCATTGATTCAATCATTCACTCGTTCTGGTTCTGGAAGGTTTTTGTTTGTTTTTTGAGACAGGGTTTCTCTGTGTAGCCTTGGCTGTCCTCGCTCACTTTGTAGACCAGGCTGTCCTTGAACTCACAGCGCTGCGCCTGCCTCTGCCTCCTGAGTGCTGGGATTACAGTCATGCGCCACCTGCAGAATTGCTTCCTTCGGTTGTTAGGCATATGTTCACATCACTTAGATAGAGGTGGTCTTATTCAAGCCCTGTGTGTCCTAGCTAAGAATTTTTGGCTGTTTTGTTTTTGGTCTAGTTTTTTTCTATAAATCACGAGAGAGATTAAGATCGTAGAATTTTGTTGCTCTTGAAAAAAATTTTTGTGTATTTTTTTTCAGTATTTAAATCAGTATGTATAGATGAGTCTTCCATGAATCAATACTTTCAACATTATGAAAGATCTTCTTCATGCTAATATGTTCAATCTAGAACTCTTGTTTTTTCTAATATTAACATAGTCTTTGAAGACAGGGTTTCTCTGTGTAGCCCTGGCTGTCCTGGGGCTCACTCTGTAGACCAGGCTGGCCTCGAACTCACAGAGATCACCTGCCTCTGCCTCCCGGGTGCTGAGATTACAGGTGTGCGTCACCACCACCAAGCCTCTCCAGTCTTTTACTTATTGATAACATAGCTTATCTTTGCTCATTTAATTACTTTCAATCTATTAGTTCATATATACATATATTATAAATACACATACATATACAAATATATATATATATTAGGAAAAACTAGGGTTAGATCTTGCCTCTTAATTCATTCAGAAGAACTGTCATTAAAACATAGTGCAATGGGATCAGGGCTATAGCTCAGTTGGCAGAGTGCTTGCCCAGCAGGCCTGCAGCTCTGCTGGGAAGCCCTGTACACACAGACCAGGTCTGGTGACCTGCTCCTGCAAGCCCAGCACTCAGAAGAGAGGGAGAACGGTAAGTCGAAAGACACCAAGGACAGTTTTGACAACTAGGCTGGGGTTGTCAAAGACCCTGACTAAATAAAATCTTTTTAGGCCATAGAGATGTCTCAGTCATTAAAAGCATGTGGAGTCCTTCAGAGGAGCAGAGTCAATTCCCAGCCCTCACAGAGTGGTTAGGCATCGCTAGTCCTCAGGGATCTGTCGCCCTCTCCCGGCCTCCCAGAAGCAGTGCGAATAATTCAAGGTTAGACTTAGGACTGCTCTGTGGGTTCTGCTTGTCCCCTCTGCTTTTAATTCTCTTTTCACTGTTTTCTTTGGGATTGTTGAATGTCTTATCAAATTCCCATTTGCGTCCTGAACCGGTGTCAGATTATGGTGTTCTGTTTCTAACTTTTGGTGGCAGGATCACAATGGCAGACCCCAGGCACAGCTCATGTCTTAAAGCCATCATGGTCTTCTGGCAGCCTGGGTAATTCCCATTGGTCTGCTTCAGGGTTCTCGGTTTTCCCCCTCCTCTCTAGTTTGCTTTTGCATCCTTTCTGCTGTAATTTTTTTTTTTTCATTTTGGAGGTTATATTTTTCACTTATATAAATTTTCATGTTTCCCTTGCATCATTCTTTCTTTGGAGTTTTCCTGGCTTTTCGCTCATTGGGGGCTCACATTCTGAAGTTTGTTTTTAACCTTATGTAGCACACTATGACAGCTGCCTTGAAGTCTTCTGTTGCTAACTCCAACTTCTGAGCTGCCTCCAAGTCAGCCTTTGCTAACTGCTCTTCCTTTGTTTCTCATATTCCTGCTGCTTCCTGTGCCAGGCAAGTTTATAATCTGGTGCATATATATTTATGAGAACATTATATCTTGGAGACTTCGAGCTCTGCTGTGTATTTCTTTGGCGATATTTCAGAAGAAACCGTGGGGTGCTTTTCTCAAACTGGCGTAAATACTGTACAAGCCAGTGAAGAGTGTGAGTTCTGGCTACCGCTCATCTCACCAGTCATTTCACAGGCAACAGCTCAAAGCTCAGTTCAGTTATGATATAATTTCTACAAGTTTCATTATTGTGTGTATACATGATGTGTGGGGGAACCCATTCCATGGCTTGGGTGTATAAGACAGAGGACAACCTTATGGATCAGTCCTTCCTTCCTTCCTTCCTTCCTTCCTTCCTTCCTTCCTTCCTTCC
>NW_026585690.1:320255-375490 GCF_907164565.1 Psammomys obesus
TTCCTTCCTTCCTTCCTTCCTTCCTTCCTTCCTTCCTTCCTTCCTTCTTTCTTTCTTTCTTTCTTTCTTTCTTTCTTTCTTTCTTTCTTTCTTTCTTTCTTTCTTTCTTTCTTTCTCCTCCTCTTCTTTCTCAAGACAAGGTTACTTTGTGTAGCCATGGCTGTCCTGGACTCACTTTGTTAACCAGGCTGGCCTCAGACTCACAGAGATCTCCCTGCCTCTGCCTCCCTGAGTGCTAGAATTATGGACGTGCCCCACCATGCCCTGCTGGAGTCTGTCTGTTTCTTCCACTTTGTCCTGAGCTTGGGGGCCTAGTGTTTGGTTACCAAGTTTGGGCGGCACACACCCTTACTGGCTGAGCCATCTCATCAGCTCAGACAGTTTTTCAGATGGTCTTCCCTACAGACTGTCCTGAAATTGCACTGTTTTGGGCTCAGTCAGAAATGTGGGCAAAGTCAAAACTCAGGGTTACGATTTGCTTCTCCAGCCGCCTATGATGCTGTCATTGATTTCAGGGTTCCCCAGTGTCTAAGTGCTCTCTACTTCAGACCATTCTAGGACACAAGTTTCACAAATCACAAGTACCATCTTGAAAGTCTTTTGTACAACTACTGATGCCTTCCTAGATCTTTCTTCTTCTTTTTCAAATGGGGTTTGTTTGTTTTACGCAGAGTTTATTGGTGGTACCATGGCAGGGAGGGGAGGACTGGCCTCTGCTATCACATTGCCGTACTTGGCGTGAGACTCCACACACAATTTTAACTGCACATGTGTTCCTCTACCCACGGGTGACATTTCCCAAGACTGGCCATGTGTCTGAGCCGATGAAGAGCACTGTGTGGAACTTTGGGTGCATGTTATTGCTATTTTCTTTCCTTTTATACATGGTCTTATATTTAGCCCAGGTTAGGTGCAAGCCTTCTATGAAGCTGAGGATGGAACTCCTTCTTCCTCCAACTCCTGCATGCTGGGCTAACAGACATGTGCCTCCATGCTTAGTTTGCGTGGTGCTGAGTAACCAGGGCCTCGTGCTTGCTACACAAGGATTCTACCAAGTAAACTACAACTCTTCTCCTTTAAAAATTCTTTTGACAGCTGGGTGTGGTGATGAAAGCCTTTAATTCCAGCACTCAGGATGCAGGGGCAGGCAGGTCTCCGTGAGTTTGAGGCCAGCCTGGTCTACATAGAGAGTTCCAGGACATCTAGGGCTACACAGAGAAACCATATCTCAGAAAAAAAAAAATTCTTTTGAGATTTTTATTTTATGTGATTAGTGTTTTAACTGCATGTCTGTCTGTGTACTGTGTGTGTTACCATCAGAGGCCAGAAGAGAGTATCAGATTCCGTGGAATTGGAATTATAGATGGTTGTTATCTGCCCTGTGGGTGCTAAGATTTGAACCTGGGTCCTCTGGAAGAGCAGCCAGTGTTCTTAACCACTGTGTGGTCTCTCCTGCTTCTGGAGTTCACATTTTTAAAAGGAATTTGCTTTCTCTTTTCCTTCTCTTGTCTTTGGACATAGGGGATGGCAGGGTGACAGAAGGAACCACAAACTCCCACAGTACCCTGAAGCAGAGCCACCCACCTCTCCTGGATGCCCACATGCATCTTGGTGGTTGTGAGAGGCAAATTCCTGTCTCATTTCAGCCAATATGCTTTTTATTTGTTAAAGCAGTATGGTACATAACAATGAAATACGGTGAAGTCCGTCTCCAGGCTCTCCAGTGAATAGATGTAGGATAAAGCCCCGCTACCATGCTTATACCAGTGTGGAAAGGAAGAAAAATTGGTGCTTGCCTTAGATTTGTGGATAAGACTGCTATTACAAATGACAGACAAGGAAAACCCTTCATATATCTTTATTTTTTATTTTAATTATTATTATTTATTACAATTTATTCACTTTGCATCCTGGCTGTGGCCCCCTCCCTCCTCCCCCTCCCAATCCCACCCTCCCTCTTCTCCCATGCCCTTCCCAAGTCCACTGACAGGGGAGGTCCTCCTCCCCTTCTGTCTGACCGTAGCCTATCAGGTCTCATCAGGACCGGCTACATTGTCTTCCTCTGTGGCCTGGCAAGGCTGCTCCCCGCCCCAGGAGTGCCACTGAGTTCATGCCAGAGACAGCCCCTGCTCCCCTTTCTTGAGAACCCACTCGGAGACTGAGTCTATGGGCTACATCTAAGCAGGGGTTTTAGGTCCTCTTCATGCATGGTCCTTGGTTGGGGTATCAGTCTCTGCAGGACCCCCAGGGCCCAGTTTTGTTTTGTTTTGTTTTTGGCTCTGTTGGTCTCCTTTTGGAGCTCCTATCCCATCCAGGTCTTTCTATCCCTTTTCTTCATAAAATTCCATGAATTCTGCCCAAACTTTGGCTATGAGTCTCAGCCTCTGCTTCAATAACTCAAATAGAGTCTTTCAGAGGCCCTCTGTGGTAGGCTCCTGTCCTGTTCCCTCCTGCTCCTGTGTTTGCCCTTCTGAATGAGGATTGAGCATCTTCCCTAGGGTCTTCCTTGTTGTTTAGCTTCTTTAGGACTATAGATTTTAGTATGATTATCCTATATTATATGGCTAATATCCACTTATGAGTGAGTATATACCATGTGTGTCTTTCTGCTTCTGAAAAACCTTCATATTTATTTAATATGTGTTTTGTGTAATGAGGGAGCCTCCACTAGAAGATAAAGATGCAAGGAAACAGACAAATGAGCATTTTCTACTAGGCTGGATGAAGAGTGAATGGTCATGAAGAACATGGCTGAATAGAAGATCTGAGGAGGCTGCAAGGTGGGAGTTCAGTGAGGCTTGCTTGTCTGGAGTCTCCTCCATTTTCCCTGCATCTTCCAAGGCTAAGAGACTCTTCCCTTTGGGTTTGAGGGTAGCATCTTGCATCAGAGGCATCAGGGGCTGGAGGAGGGGAGAAAACCCTCTGAGTTTGGTGATCTTCAGGGAAGGTCAAGGGAAATTAGGAAATCTTACACAGCTCTTTCCCAGATCCTTCAGGATGAAATACTTACTATGCCAAGAAGCCAAGCCTCGAGGTAAATGTTCTGAATACATCAAATGGAATGACCATCTCCCAGAGATGCAGAACATCTCTATCATTCCAGAAATTTCCCTTTTGCTCAATTCAATAGTTAGGTTTCCCTCCCAACTCCAGCAGCTGCTTTTCCCTTCCTTCCTTCCTTCCTTCCTTCCTTCCTTCCTTCCTTCCTTCCTTCCTTCCTTCCTTCCTTCCTTCCTTCCTCTCTTTCTCTCTCTCTTCCTTCTTTCTTTCTTCCTTTCTCTCTCTCGCTTTCTTTCTTTCTCTCTCTCTCTCTCTCTCTCTCTCTTTCTTTCCTTCTTTTGAAACAGAGTTTCTCTGTGTAGCTTAGGCCAGGCTGACCTCAAACGCAGAGATCCACCTGCCTCTGCCTCCTGAGTGCTAGGATTAAAGGCGTATGCTACCACCGTCTGGCTACTTTCTCATTTTTACTATTATAGAAGTTTAATCTATTTTAGAAATTCATTTTTTGTTGTGTACTGTATTTTTTTATATGACTTGGCACAGTAGTTTTGCATGCAATCCATTTAGTGCCGTTTGTCAATATTTCATGCTGTGTATCTGTGTACAAGCATGCAACACACATGTGGAAGTCAGAGGACAGCTCTCCAGAGCAAGTTCTCTTCAGCCATTTTGTGGGATCCAGTGATTGAACTCAGATTGTCAGTCCTGTGTGCGAGTGTCACCACCCACCAAGCCATCATCTTGTCAGCTCTTGCTGCTTTTTCAAGTGTTTTTTGTGCGTTGTAGTGCCCCTAGCGGCCAGAAGAGGGCGCCAGCTTCTCTGAGGCTGGGGTTACAAAGAGTCTTAAGTCACCATAGGATGCTGGGAATACTGAGCCATCACTCTAGCCAGGGATTCTCAACCTTCCTAATGCTGCAACCCTTTAATACAAATACAGTTCCTCCTGTTGTGGTGACCCTCAGCCGTAAAATGATTCTAGTTGCTACTTCATTCATACCTTTAAACTTGCTACTGTTATGGATCATAATGTAAATATCTGATATTCCCGATGATCTTAGGTGACCCTGTGAACGGGTCGTTCGACCCCCAGGTGGGGAACCACTGTTCTAGCCCTTCTATTGTTTGTTTGTTTGTCTGTCTGTGTCTCTTCCTTTTTTACTGTTGTAGTTAAGCTACTGTGAAGACTTTTGCTCCTTAGTTTTCAATGGGATTGTAGCCTTAAAATACGACTGCAAGGGCTGGGGAGGTGGCTCAGAGGTGAAAAGCACTGTCTGCTCTTCCAGAGGTCCTGAGTTCGATTCCCAGCAACCACATGGTGGCTCACACCCATCTGTAATGAGATCTGGTGCCCTTTTCTGGAGTGCAGATGGACATGCAACAGAAAACTGTATATATAATAAATAAATCTTAAAAAGAAACAAACAAAACCCCGACTGCAAAGCCTTTAATCCCAGCACTCAGAAGGCAGAGGTAGGTAGATCTCTGGGTTTGAGGCAAGCCTGCTCTACAGATCAAGTTCCAGGCTAGTCAGGCTACACAGAGAAATCCTGCCTCAAAAAACAAACAAACAAACAAAAACCAAAACTAAAACCAACCAACCAAATGAACAAAAATAAAACAAAACAAAACAAAACAAAACCCCCCAAAGTACTGCAAAGCAGAAAATATCATAAGTCAGAAATGCATTTAGTATGTCTGGCTTTCTGGGCAGGCCAACCTGCTTTAAATGTATTTACATTAGCCGGGCCAAAATCTTCTAACACATAAACCCACGTGATCAGTGGTGATCCCATGATCAGAGTGTGGTTGGGGTAGGAGATCGTTGTCACTGCCCAGCATCTTGTAAAGATAGTGGGCCGGGAAAGAGATCTGAGTTCAAATTACAGGCTCTACTGAATGCTTATTATCCAGTCAAGCCATTAAGCTGGGAACACCGTTATGTCCATTTCTCTGCAATAACTACCTAAAGGTGAGTGGCTGAATCAGAAGGTAAATACGGTTTCGTTTTTCTAACGAACTGCCAAACGGCTCTTCCCACTGGCCCCCACGCCCACCAGAACTCTATTTCCTCCGTGCACTCCCAAAGCTGGTATTGGTCACTGCAGTAAGTAAAACAGAACCTCACTGAGATTTAAATGCTGGCTTCTCCCATCGTTCAAATGGCCGGGGTCCTTGTTCATCCCTACATGATTTGTCCATATTTCCTCCTAACCTGGGGTTGTCCCTGGGCTCTGACTGGTCCACTTACTGAGTGGCTTTGTGACCCACACATCCCCTTTGCCTATTTTTGTTTCCACTGTCTGTTCTGGAGTCATATCTAAGAACTCACCCCCACAGCATGCCATGGAGCATTTCCTCTGCCTTTTCCTGATGGCTTTCTAGCTCTAGGCTTTCTGTTTAACTTTTCAACCACTTCAAGGGGAGTCTCCTCTAAGGCGTGGGAGAAGGGACATGGTTACTGCTCTGCACGGGAGGATCCAGCTCTCCCGACTGTATTTATTGGAAACACTGCCCTTCCCCATGTTTCAGGCTTTGTCATCTTCGGTCACTGCACATTCGTGCTTTGGACCTGACTATTTAACTTTACCAGGACGATTTATGTTTCCATGTGCTTTTCCGTTCATAATTAGTGTCTTCTTCCTTCAGCTCGAAGAACTCAGTTTTGCTTCCTCCTCATGGTGAAGCTCCATCTCAGCTTTCCTTAGAGGAGGCCTTCTCAGCTTGGAACTAACATTCGCAGGGGCCTTTTTTTTTTTTTTTTTTTTTACAATTTGCATTTATTTTTTATTTTTGTTTATTCCTGGGGGCTGTAATTGCAGATGCGTCACAGGGCATGGCTTGCAGTTTCCTTTTAAATCCTGTTACATCATCAATAGTTAGTATTCAAGACTAGAAACAGACGGTAGGATGTGTAGAAAAGATTCAGGGAATAGGGTTGGAAAAGAAGCCAAGGGAAAATGTGGAAGAAAACTATTTGTTGTTCTCCACATGAAAATAAATCCCTCCTGAGGGTTTTAGCCTTGGTGTGGGCAAAGTCTCCTCAGAGTCTTAGGTCTTAACATTAAAAACATGGCCAGTGGTATGGAACAGGAAAACAGCCAACAGTGTGAAAAGCCTCCAGACATACTACTGTAGCAAGCTTCCAGACAGAAAAATCACAGTCATTTTGGAGATAAAAGAACAAGAAGATGATTGGTAAAGAAACGAAACAGAGAAAAATACACAGAGCGATACAGAAGAGCCCCCCTCCCCCAATCAGGTGAGAGACAAAGATTGAAGATACATAATTTTACATACTCAAAATAGACCTCAGACTAAATCTGTTGACTTAAGGACTTTGAGTACTAGGGATTGTATGAAATTCCTCTGAAAGAAATATAGACGGAAAATTGCTTTTGTGTGTGTGTGTGTGTGTGTGTGTGACCTGTGTTCCTTCAGGAAACATGGTGTCTACTTGATAATGCCTTGTTAGGTTCCTTATCGTCTAGAAATGGTTTCTTAGGGATCAACGGGCACACAGCTGTCTGACCTCAGAAGATAATGCCAGGGTAATAATACAGGAGATCATATTTGTGCCGGTTTTCAGGGCGCTGCCTCTCAGCCTCCAGTTGCCCTCCTGTGGGCGATCGCGATATTCAGCTTCCTCGGTAGAGGGCGCTAGAGCAGCGAGCTAGGCGGACTGCAGCTGCTGTTAAAATGTCCTGGTCCAGTAAACCTGCCACAAATGGGAGATGCGGTCAAGTGGAGACTTATTTCACCTGACACCGGCTAACTCACAGCCCTTCGGCAAAACCCATCTAACAGTCGCTATTTCATGAGCGTTCGTGTAGTTTATCGACTGCTAAGCCGAAGCAGAATAGTTGCGTGAATATACTTTTGTACCGTTATTGGGCCAGAAAATTTGGAACTGCGAACTGCTTTGTAAGCTCGAGTCTGTCTGCATCCGTGCCTCTGCCCACTCGGCCAGTGTGGTGGCTATGAGGACATGCCATGGTCATTCTCACTACTCAGTATGTCCTTATGCTACGTCTCATCTCTCAGACCATTGATTTGCACAGCAGCGCCTATGTTTTGATGCACAGCTGCCTACCCATTTATAGAGAGGAATTCATAAAGCGTGCATCAGTCAGTCAGTGTCTGGCTGTTTTTTCCTGCCTAGTTTTGATTCGGAGCTTTGAAACTGGGTCGGTCTCTCGCTTCTCAGAGGAAATGAACTCACCCTTTCCTCATTAGCTAGATTGTCAAGAGTGTAGCTCACCTGTGGCCTGAGATTTGAGAGAAAGCAAGACTCCTAAGTTCCCTGCTGAAGAGGTCAGTGGTCATCCGTTCAAATTACTGAGTGTGACCATGAGGTTCATAGAAAAGAACAATTATGTATCATCTGGTCCACAGTCTTAGTTTGTTTAAATGTAAAACAGATCTAGAGACTGGAGACTGGAGAGCAGGGAGCCTTGTCATTCACTTGGGCTTACAGCAAAGCAGGGAAAGATAACAAGAATGTGAACTGAGTACATATGCCATGGCTTTGAACTTGCGATTTTTATTTTAAAAAACCGTAAAAATCTGAGGTTTCCCAAGTTCATGGTAGACTTGTGATCCTAACAATAGAAACTGGACAAGTGACCACAGCAGCGGCTCCTACAAGCTGAGGACACCAGAATAAGCTAGAGACAGTATTAAAACCCATGTCCCAGCCTACCTGGTGCTGTCTTAGCAACTGGCAGTTTTAAGGAGCTTCTTCGGGGATTCTGATGCATGTGGTATTTGATCGTATTTTTGAGAAACCATGAGTTGGCATCAAATGAGCTTCTATTAAAATTTTTTTTTTTTTTTTTACCTAAAATCAGAGTAGGTAAATGGTTCATGTATCCCTTTTGGTATGAAAAGGAATATCATTTTATCTGACGGTTCACCCAAGAGTTACGGTAGCTGGTATAGTCTTTGCCATTGAATTCTGTGTGGCAAGGTCCTCGTGTGTCCCTGATCATTTTATACCTGCTGGAAATGAACAAGTGATTTCAGATAGTCGTTTTTCTTTCTAGTAAAGTGAATAAACTTATGTTCCTCAAAACAAACAAACAAACAAAAAACACTGAAACAACTCTGAATTAGCAGGCCAAAGCTAAGTCATATCAAGGAAATTAAAATTAGAGAGCAATGATTTTGGAAATACAAGAACAAAAAACTTAGTATTTTCCTAAGTATGCAGAAAAACAAAACCAGTAATTTATTGAAAAGTGCTTCAAGCATGGACAAGAGAGGAACTCCCAGGCCCCACTCCTAGCTGAGGAGTTATTCGCTATTGGCAGTGGCTGGAGTGGATGGGGGGGATGTAGTCATTTTTGAGGGTGTGGCCAGTGGTAGGTTGCCCCACCCCCCACGCACACATGGGCAGCACAAACTGGATTCAGTGGATTAAAACAACAGCAGCAACATGACGTGGGAGTTATGAGAGGGGGGTCGTGTTGAGAGGGCCAGGGACAATTGGGGTGTGTGTGTGTGGATAAGCTTAAAAGATAGTTTATATTAAGTTCTTGAACGCTGAGTAAACTTTAAAAAAGATCTATTAAGTACAACTGTAGCATTCAAGGCATATGTCTTCTCCCTCATTCTTTGGGGTAAAGCAGGTACCACAAGAATATGAGGGGAGGCTGAGTCAGCCAGCTTGTAGTCAGGTACTTCCCAGGTGACCTCCTGACTTGGTCACAGGATACATTCTTTCCTGGAGCTTGCCAGGTTTCTGGTGTAGTCTTAGCTTCCTGCAACTCGACCACACCCAATGTGAGAAGCACCGCTCTGGAATCACAGGAGCCAACGCTCTGAACTCGGAGTGTGTTCTGAAACCCTGAGGGAAGGCATGGCTTCGATCGCTGTTCCCAGTCTCTCAGCAGCAGACCCCGATAGGATGACGGTTCTACAGTAAATGATTTTGAATAGTGAGAAAAGAATGAGAGCTGGAAAGGGATGAAAACACAGGCTTTTCTAGCCGGAGGCATTTAAAATATACTTTGAAGGTGTAGTGGTTTCTTCAAAGCCTGGGGGTCGAGTCCAGGATCAGTGAAGACCACATCCTTCTAAGCATCAGATTTCAGAGTCCCACTGGCCACCTCACTCACTTCATTGTGTCAGGGGAAGGGTATTGATTGTAGCAACAGAAGGGTGCAGTGCAGGGGTCTACAGCTGTGGTGTAACGTAGGATCCCTGTCACTTTACTGTGCAGTCACTTTGTTTTACACGTCTCAAGCAGAAAAGTCATCAAGACTGTGTCTACCAACCCCAGTCATCCTGAAGTGCTTGTGCTTGAACCTGCGAAGGTCAGGACAACCTCAGGAGTCCTTTCTCAGGCCCTGTCCACCCTATGTTTTGGGGCAGGGTCTCTCGATGGCTTGGAATTTACCAAATAAGCCGGGCTGGCCGGCCAGAAGCCTGAGGGTTGTGTCATCCCCACCTCCCTACCGCTGCATTGTAAGTGCACCCTCCTCCCGAGCCCTGCTGGGCGTATGTGGGTTTTCATGATGGACCTCCTGCTTGCAAGGCAAGCACTTCCTCTTCCATTCGCTTATCCCACGTGTGCGGGGCGCACAGCCCCACAGCCTGTGTGTCCAGGTCGGAGGAGTACATGCAGCTTCCAGGGACAGAACTCAAGGTTGTCAACTTGGCGGCGGGAACTTTTGCGTGCAGAGCCACCTCACTCTCCTTGAAGAACAGCTTTAAGCAGTGCTGTGTCCTGGGAGCCCCAGAACTCCTCCGGGGTTGTTACTAAGAACACCTGTAGCCGTTTGCTGAGAAGGACAGTTACCCACACAGGCATGGGCTTTACGCTTCCGAGTGGACCACATCTAATGAAACAGCATTCGGGTCTACTATGGTAACCTCAAACTAACCTTGCAGCGCAGTGTGGCCGCTGAATGCTCTGGCTTCCCGAGTCACGATGGCCCCTCTGAATGGAGCGAGAAGCATTTGAACATGAACCCTGGGAAAGGTGCTGGCCTGCCTGGATCAGCGCACTCACAGTTTAGTCAGCTCCACAGAGCAAAGCGGAGGCTTTGGCTGACTGCTGGCCAGGAACTTCTGGGTGGCCTCTAAGTTAACAATCAGAAACCCAGTTTGGGGTGCATCACCTGCTCAAAACATGAGCTGTTGCCTTCTCCAGGGGTTGTACACTGCCTGGCTCCTGTCCATAACCCCCATCTCATCCTGGTTTGTCTGAATAGACTTACAGCTTGGGCCAGAACCCTCAGATGCTCTCTGAAGTAATCCTTCCGGCATGCTTCAATAGACTTGGGCCACAGAGCCCCTCACACACTTTCACTGAACTACAACAATAGAAATCAGTTCTCAGAACTGGCAGGTTTGACATTTAGGAAAGCCAGCTCCTGAAACATATTAACACATCCTGACTATGCAGCTTCCTAAGGGTATTGCGCCCGAATCCCGTGTGGGACGGCTGGCTGAGTACACCTCCTCCTTCCAGGCCTGTTGCACGGGGCGTAATTCCTCACCTAGATTAACAATGGCGGAATGGATTTAGTTTTGAACTGGCTCAGACTCTGAGCTTATTCCTTGCAGGTCGGAGAACTGTTGTCTTTGTCAATACACTGGGAAGATGGCAGGCAGCCGGGAAGTCATCACTGAGCCGCACCAAGCCGCCCTCCTGGGGCAAGTGTTGTTTGGTACAGGAGAAACGTGGTGAGACCTGAGCAACGTGGGAACCGGGACCTCTCCCCCAGTATAATGCAAGTGTCGAAACGGCCACTGGTCTTCGTAAGCATCAGACAAAAGCTGGAGAGATGGCCGAGTGGCTGAATGTATGTGTTGCACGTGGCTGATGACCCAGGTTCGATCCTCAGAACCCACAGAAAGTTATGGTCTAACCTCTACACGCACACTGTGGCCCTGACACCCAGCCACACACCATATACACAGGCAGGCATGTACACACAAGATAGATTCTTTTGGCCAATCGGACACAAGAAAAAGCCCAAAAAAATGTCCACATTCAACGTGACTGTCTTTGGAATTCTTCATTAAGGTTTTCACAAAATACAAAGCTCCAACGTAATCGTCTACATCCACCACAGAACAGAATCAAGTGGTTCGCACACAGACATAATGATCTTTTCATTTTTAAAAATATAAATAACAAAACGGGCAACGGTTTACAGTTTCCTTAACGCGTGTGTCTCTTTAAGGCTTTGTGTAGCAGACTGGTTCTGGCTTCCCGTCATCAGGGTGCCCTGCCCTCCAGCTCCGAAGGCCGAAGGCCGCCGTGGGTACGTTCCTGAGGGCGGCATGCGCTTGTCCACGCTGCTTCTGGCCCGTGAGAACCTGCACATCAGACGCCCTCCCGTCAGGGTCGCGGCGCCATTGACTTTCCTTCTGCGGCAAGGTAGATACAGGGGAAGGGTCCAGCAGCAGGTGAGCTCGGAGACCGCCGTGCGAGGCAAGAAAGGTCCCCGGATACAGCCGCTTCCTCCTGCCCAGGAAGCCCCCAGTCACCATCAGTCAGGTTAAATAGTGTCATGAGTGGCGTCTTTTGGTCGGGTCTCTTGAGAGGGTTAAAGCGGAGAGGTCAAGGTTGGGGGAACGCCACTGAGTGCAGAGGTGCCCCCAGGAGTCCCGTGGCTGGTGAGGGCCGGGGGCAGGGGGAGGGCCCCAGCCTTGGGCCTGAAGTCCGACGGGAGCGACTCCAGCAGGCACTTGACCTGCTCCTGGCCCAGCTTGATCTTGTCGTCCAGCTTGCGCTGCTCGATGAGGAGGGTGGACTTCATCTTCACGAAGTGCTGGTAGTCCTGGAGCTGCTCGGCCGACAGGTAGTTGGCCAGGATGGCCAGCACCACGCGCTCCCGCCGGTCCAGGTTCTCCTTGAGCTCCCGTGCGTCCTCGTGCTGCCCAGCCAGAACCTTCCTCTTCTCGTTCAGAGAGCTCTGCCCAGGTAAAAGGAGGACATGGGTCAGCCATGACACAGGGAAACAGGCAGGCGGGCTTCTGCACAAGCCTGCAAACCCCTGCTCTGCTCAGCAGCGCTCAGGATGCGTGTGTGTGTGTGTGTGTGTGTGTGTGTGTGCGTGTGTGTGTGTGTATACAGGATTGCCTGTCTGTGTATATATGTGTATTTATACACACACATATATAGTTAAGATTTACTATCCTTATGTCAGACACTGTGGTGGTTAAAAGGCTCTAACCACCTGACCTTTTAGGCCTACACTTACAGAGTCAACCCTCAAGTTCCCCGGGGTACTTTGAGTCTCCTGGGGACACGTCAGAGAGATTCCCAGCCGCCTCTCCACCTACTGAATCAAACTGCAGCGAGCTGGAGAGATGCGCAGTGCTTAGAGCACTGGCTACTCTTCCAGGTCACTGGGGTTGGGTTCCCAGCGCCCACGTGGCGGTAGCAATGACCTCTAACCCCAGTACCGGGGCATCCCACGCCCACTTCTGGTCTCTTCAGGTAACGCACACATGTGGTGAACACAAGCACACACGTACACACAGGCAAACCCCCATACATATAAAATAAAAATAAGTAAGCTGAAAACAATGTTTAGACCTCTGCAGGCAGGGCCCTGAAATCCGTTTTAACAGGGCCGCCAGTGATTCTTAAACAAAAACAACTGCAGAAGTTCTTAGGACCCCTCCCTCCATAACAATGGGACTGTATTTCTGATCTCTAAAGAAATCAATGATCCCCCCCCCCTTCTGGTATTCATTGGGTCTCGTTTCCTCTTTCTCCTGGTGCTTTGAGTTTCTTAAAGAGGGCAACCACTAATGCTGGGGCAGTGGGGTAGGGAGTCGGTACCCTGCACACGACTCGTGAAACCCGGTGTCCGTCACAACAGCTTGTCCTTCCAGGTGGAGGACAGTGGGGTCATGCCAGTGTACCCACCCACGGCCTGGGTCTTTCTTGCAGACTCCCTGTAGCTCATTCCTGCCCTTTTATCCCAGTAGTTCGGTGGCCCTTCTCTGAGTGTCTAACATCATGTTTTATCTCCCTGAGGAACTGAGGAAGGACAGAGAACCCCGGGTCCTGTGCATCAACTTCCCGAGTGCTCTCTGAGCCCTCACGTCAGCCCTGCATCTTGCGTAGAAGATGCCGTCTCAGCCCCACAGTGACTGTCATTGGGGAGAAGGGACCGTCTCTAACAGCACCTCTCTATGGGCACAGGCTCAGAGGGCAACCCGAGAGGCCACGTACCCTTTCCTCTTTGCTGGCGTCTTCGCCAAGGCCACTGAGGACATTCTCCACCCGGGCGAGGCGTCCGGACAGGGACAGCAGCAGGTTGACCACCTTCTCCAAGTCCCCTATGAACATCTTGTACTTGTCAAACTCGTTGGGCTTGCAGAGCTCACTGATCAGCGCCTCCACCTCCTCTCCCAGGGCGTTGTTCAGCTTGATGTCCATGAGCAGGCTCCCCTTTGCTTCCTGGAGGGTCTCGAGCTTGTGGGTGAGGCTTCCGATGAGCTCAGCCTGGAACAGCAGGAGAGAAGCACAGCAGAGGTGAGACAGCGGTGACGTAGGGGGACTGACACCTCCGAGCCCCCCCTTGCCTTCAAGGCCCAGCTGAAAGCTCCTCTGCTCTACGAGGACAGATGACTCAAATCAGAACAAAAGAAAGATTTTTTTCCCTTTCCCTGAATGTCTATTCTTTCCCTGAATGCCATTCTTTGAGCCTGTGCAGAGCTCAGTGGCCAACACACCTGATTACACGTAACCCCGCCACATTTCCCCACTGTGGGAGGGTGTGGGCCTTCCCAACTGCTAACTTCCCATCCAAAGTCCTTTCATTCTTACTGGGTGCAGAACCACGAGCAAGAAGGGGCAGGGCAAACATCCTCTGTACAAACAGGGGAGCCACGAAACGGGAGAGAAGAGACTTGCGGGTGGTCTGAGAGCCAAGCTGAGTAGCTGACCCATACTGTGTGCAGCTACCATGTGCTACACATGCGTAGGATTGTCTCTCTTAGTCTATCCAATATTAGCAGGGACTCTTCTATCACGTACAGCAGGTGAGGGTGCGGCGCAATACGTCCCACTGATGCCAGATCTTCATCGGCAAGTCAGTCACTTTTGCCTGGTTTTGTTTTTTAACTAAATCTGGATCTAGTTACCATGGCTCTGTAGTTTAAGCCCCTAATCACAAGTTTCTACACTTACAAAATGGCGCCACACAAACATTTCCTGTGAGTTTTGCTGTCGTTTCTTATAACCTCTATGTAGCCCAGGTCTGCTTACAAGACAGTATGCAGACAACACTGGAAGGAACTTGGGCGATTCTCCTGCCTCTGCCTGTGGAGTGCTGGGGTTATGGGCATGAAACAGCAGACACTGTCTCCCACCTGTCAGGCTGCCCACTGCTCCCCTGACAGATGTCGTTACTGCATGAGAAGGGCTGACGTTTCATAGTGTCATAGTGGGTGTTTTTAACCTTGTAGGTACAGCTGCCAGGCTGGGCACGCTGAACATAGCGGACACTGCTGTGTTTAGCTAGGCATGACAGGAAACATCTGTCATCCCGGCACTTGGAGGAAGAAGGAAAGGATGGCTACAAGTTCAAGGCCTGGTCCACATGGAGGGTTCCAGGAGAGCCGTGGTTACACAGCAAGACCTTCTCTCAGAAAACCCACGGTGGTCAAGACGGCCCAGCAGGTAGGGGTGCTCGCTACCAAGCCTGACTAATGATGCCCTGGACCCCAATTCTTCTGCTAGTCTCCTGGCTTCGGCGTGCTGGCCCTCAGGGCCTAAGCGGTGGGCAGTGCTGGCAGGGTGGCTGCAAAGTGTCCGGCTCCGTGTGCAGGGACTCACGAGGCACTCTGGGGTCAGAGTCCAAGCGGAGTCTGCTGCGTCTTTCTGTGCAGACCCAGCTCTGGTTTTCAGGGCTATGGGTGGCAGGCAGAGCCACGGGCACACAGCAGACGCCTGGGCACACTCTGGGCCTCACAGTATGGTAGTGCCTGGGCCACTGAGCAGGTGCCTGGGCGACCTGCCTCACCGTTACATATGTGGGCGGAATGTGTGTGTGTGTGTGTGTGTCTTTAATTATGGAGATTTGGGTGTGAGGAAGCAACTGAAGGCATCAAGGAAGGCTGGCTTGCTGCAGCCATTTCTTTGCCAGGAAGATTTTTTTTTTTTTTTAACAACACAATCCTACTTCAATAGAATTCACCTAGGGCAGAAAAAGGGAGAAGAGAAGACTTTAAAAAAATTTTATACAGGTACCTGCTTGCATTAGTGTCTACCATGTGTGCACAGGTGCCTTTGAAGCCAGAAGAGAGAATCGGATCCCTAGAGTTGCGGTTACAGGTGGTTGTGAGCCGCTCGATACGGGTGCAGGGACCTGAACCTAGGTTCTCTGCAAGAGCATCGATTGGTCGTAATTTAACCCCAGCCACCTCCTCAGCTCCTGAGAGAGAGATTGTTCATAACACACTAGCCTCTCCCGGGGGCGCTACTTGCTGTAACCGCTGACATTTGCCCACCTAGCTTCTCCTCCGACGAGCCTTTAACTCAGGCTGCATGAGCTATGCTATTTCTGTGGATTCTTTTTCTAAACATAGTCCAACACACCCTCCTCCCTCCCAGCTCACCATCTGCACATGAAACATCCCGCTGGGCCTTTCCCTCTGCCTCACCACCAGATGAGCACAGACTGAGTCAGAGACCGGCTCTGGCACGATCGTCGGCAGTTACTTGACCTGTGCCATCAGCTACCCACAGCGAGGGGACAGCACCGCCTGCTTGAAGCTAGCAATCATGTCTCCCTTACTGCGCTCACGGTGTGTGCCAGGCAGAAGCATCTCACTACTCAAACACTGCTTCCACAGCCCAATGGCACAGGTACTATTATCATCCCAGCTTTGCTGGGGAGCACGGTGAGGCAGGCGGAGGGTACGGAGCTCGCTCCAGCCATACAGTAAGTGCCACAGCCAGGCCTAAGCCCAGGCTGTCTGGCTCCAGGGTGCAGGCTTCAATTACTACTTTAAAATCTGACGCTCAGGCGAAATAAAGCCTGCACATGTGTACCGGAAAGCAAACATACTGACAGGCCTTGTGACAGGATCCAGCGCTCCTTGATGGAGATGCCTGAGGGCAGTACCCAGCCTCCCCACGTGGTAGCACTGCCTGCCTCCTGCTTTGAGGCTTGTGGCGGCAGCTCTCCCCCAAAAAACATCATTACAAGAACAGTTGGCTTCTCTTGGCTGGTTTTCATCTCCAGAAAAAATCAGCTCTCCTGGCCAAGGGGCCGAGGACAGAGTGAACGGAGTTCGGGCATCTGCCTAAACGCGGCGGACCATTTCTGCCTTACAGGCTTTGTTTCTTTGCTTGTAAATACAAGCTCCAAGGCACTGTGTGTTAGACTGCTGTCCCTGGCCGAGCTTTAGAAAAGTTGGGGCAGGGGGCTGGAGAGGTGGCTCAGTGATTAAGAGTGCTTGGCAGCTCTTCCGGAGGTCCTGAGTTCAACTCTCATCACCCACATGGTGGCTCATAACCATCTAGAATGAGATCTGGTGCCCTCTTCTGGCCTGCAGGTGTCCATGCAGTCTCCAGGCAGCTTGTGACTGGTAAGGTCTGGCAGCATGAGGAAGGTGCTGATCTGCAGGGTCAGCCACCTTCCAGAGGCTGCCCTAGCTCTCCTGTCATTGTGTACAGACAGCATCCTGACCACCCTTCTTCCACCCTCCACAACCAATCCACCGCAGCGCCTGCTAATCTGTTTCCTTAGAGAGGACAAAACAAAACAACCACCATCAACCAAACAGCCTCTTTCCAATAGCTCTTACACAGCCTCCTGGACGTTGAGGTCACACTAAGCACCATGGCTGCACACTTTCTGGTGCCTGCGCTTTCCTCCCTGCCCACCCAACGCCAGGCGCAGCTGCCAGAGGGATTTTTCCGAAATGCCAACCTGCCCTGCCAAGCCCCAGAGGGTGACCTGTGGTGCGGGCCAAGATGTCATCATCAGCCACTACAGCTCCCAGCTTCTGCATGTAATAATTAGATGCCGAGGCTCTTGGGAGGCACTCTGAGCCTTTGGCTTCGGGAACAAACCCGTGGAGGTGGTCTGCACACCAACAGCCCACGTGGGGTGGGTTTTCCTGCTTGTCACACCATGACAGCCTCAGGGCAAACTGAGAAGAGCTTGTCTGCAGAGCCTGAGGAGAGAGGAGGCTTAGGTGGGGGGACGGTGGGGAACCTTCTCTCTCCTTCTCCCTCCCTCTCAGCTTTGTCTCCAATGTGGTCCACTCAGGGAGGCCCACCACATGGTGGTGGCCCAGGTACCCCAGACACCTTCCTGGGAGCCGAAGGAAGGAAGCCTGTGGTCAAGAAACTGTACGGCTGCATAGGCTGTGGTGAGTAAGAACCTGGCTTTCCAGCAAGAGGCCTAAGAGTAGGTAGGGGTCCCTGTGAGCCAAAGACTGTGTGGGAAACCTCTGGAGAGGAGGGAGTTGAGCTAGCAGATGCCTGGACCTCCACACAGGACTCTTACCTTTAAGCAGCA
The DNA here is from genome assembly GCF_907164565.1 of Psammomys obesus. Taxonomy (NCBI): domain Eukaryota; kingdom Metazoa; phylum Chordata; class Mammalia; order Rodentia; family Muridae; genus Psammomys; species Psammomys obesus. Next base: position 337,758 of record NW_026585690.1, read on the forward strand.
CATGAAGGGGGAGACAAGGGGCACGCTCTGAGAACTGCACGGTGTCAGAAATACTGCTCAAGCCCCACACTAAAGCCAGAGTGGCACAGTGGGGACAGATCACACGACGTCACGAAGGCTCCCCAAATGGATGGGTATTGGAACTACTGTCCAAAGGTGAAACAGAACTTAGGGCCTGGGCTTGACTCAATCAGCATTCTACAGAGGGCTGTGACCAGACCCAGCCGCTCAGCTCACAGCACAGAATACAATACAGAGTTACTCAGGATATAAAGAACAAGAAGCGGCAATTCACAGATGGCTAGACAAAGAAAATTCTGACAGGATTATCACAGTCTTTTAAAAAGTTTTATAAGCGTTTTTCATGATAAGAGTAAACACTCTTGAAGATGCAAGCAACAAAGAAACAAACTAAAAAAAACGGAAATTTTAGAATTGAATATGATCATTTGAATCAGAAGGAGAAGGAGAAGAAGAAAACCCACCAGCAGAATTGAGATAGGAAAGTGAACCTGAGGTCAGACCAACTGAAATTAACCAATCTGAAGAACTGAGGAAAAATGGACAGAACTTTAGGGATCTGTGGAGCGGTGTGAAAAGCTCCTAAGAGAAGATTAATTATGCATAAGCTGATTGAGGCATAAAAATATTTAAAGAAATAGGGGTTGAAAATACCCCAATGGTGGTGAAAGGTATCTATCCACAGACACAGCGCACGCATGCAACGTGATGACAGCCACATGCTGAAGGGAAGCGAGCAGTCACCACGGGGGAAGATGACACTTAACTGCCCAGAAATTGCTTCTCAGCATTAATGGGGGCGGGGGGACAACAACACTTCTACCTACATGATGAAGCAATAGTGAGCCCAGAACTTGTGAGAACACGCTTCAAAAATGAGAGTGTCCTGGAGACAGGCAGATGGAAGCCACGTCACTGCGGATCTGGCCTGAAGGAAATGCTAAGGGAATCCTTCTCGGCATGAGAGGAAACCAGGCCAGAGGCGACCATGGAACTCTAGAAGAGCAGTGCAGTAGGAATGGAGGTGGCACGCGGAGGAGAAACAGCCACCGCCATCCTCGAGAGCAACGCACAGAAAAGTTTTAAATGCTACCATTTAAACTATGAAATGTGCTATAAAATTCATTTCACATAAAACATGCTAATAGAAGTATTCGTGGAATTTTGTGTAAAGGGAGAACAGCGCCCCCTATACAAAGCCCTACAGCCCTGCAGCCCACGCAATGAAGGGTGACTTCCCTTCCTAGGGATGCTCTAATCCACGGTGGCTGGAGAGATGGCTCAGCGGCTAAGAACACTCATTGCTCTTGCAGAGGATCCGGGTCGCACTTCTAGCACCCACATGATGGATGCTAGCACCCCCTTCACCTCCAGTTCCAGAGGATCTGAGACTCCCTTCTGACCTCCGAGGGCACCAGGCATGTATGTGGTGGACATACATATAGGCAAAACACCTATACACATAAAATGAAAACTTCAACAAAGCAAAGATGTGAAAAAGTCATGAGCTTCTTTGCGGCTGTAATGCAGAGATGTTGACAAGCAGGACAGTGGGGTGCTCCATTAAAGATGGGCTGGCGTATACACGCCTCCTTCTCTGGAGTAGAGCAAAGCCTTCTGGTTTCCAAGCACAGGACCCACGGAATTGGTGGACTGGAGAAAAGCGTTTCTGTAATGGCAGTTACGGCACGCATCCCTGAGCTCACAATGCTGCAGCAGCAGGGGGAGAGAAACTTCTGATGGGGTGCTTCTCAAAGCTCTCCCTGCTTCTGGGGTGCGTGTGTGGTTTCATCCTACATGTTAGGAAAAGGGCTCAAGGCACTACAGTACAAGAAATAGAATCGAACATGCAGGGTCCTCCTGGCGTCAACACTGCCGGAGCACACATCCCATGCTCCACCAAGCTGCACGCGTCCTTTGCAGACGGCATGCCTGGGACCTAGGGAGGGCTGTGGGCGGAGCAGAAGGACGCCCTGCCCTGCAGAGAGAGACAGGCTGGCCCAGATCTCCACAGCATGTGGCGGGGCCATGGCAACAGCGTGGTCATTTTAGGAGCTGTGACATTTAAAATTTCTGTAGGAGTACCAAATGCTAAAGACTCCATGCTTCTTTGGGGTACTTCCAGAGCTGGGGGGTATGAGCGTCAGTCTTAACTTTTCCTAGAAGGGTCCTGACAGCTGCTGCTCTTAAAGCAAACTTTAAGAGTCCTTTTTCTCTCTTGACATAAACTACTGCTGAGAGCAGGGCCGGCATCCCTGTGCTTCGGCATGAACTGCGGCCGGGACACCCACCCTCGAAGCCGCCTTTCCTCATTTGCAGACTGAGATGACAGTGAGGTACCTGCCCCATCTGTCCACTCACAAAAGCCCTCTGAGAACGCTGAGGGGCCAACAGGTGGGACAGGTCCGGGTGTCCGTGTCAGTCCTGTCCCCCAGTACCCAATTCTCCACTCCCCGTGCGCCTTAGGGGCTGGTAACCATGCTCGTTACAAGGCCCTCCGTGGCCTTTGGGGCGAGGAGAACAAGCCACCTCACTCTACCTTCTTCTCGTTGACGTCCTCCGGCTCCTCCTCCTCCGGCACCTCCTCTGGCATGTCTTTGATCTTGTTCAGCAGCTCGGCCTTGGCGGCGGACACGCTGTAGTAGGCAGGGCAGTGGACCAGCGCGCCCACGGCTTCCTTGTCATCACTCCTGAAACAACAGCACGAGCTCAGGGTGGCTTCTCACCATTCGGTCATTCAGAAATGTACAAAGACTTCGCTCTACTCGGTTTTCCCCAGAAACGATGATGAGTGGGCAGACTGTTTGCTGCTGGGTGATTATGTGCTGGGCTTCTAAAGCCAGGCAAACCCAGGATGGGAACCTCCCAAAGGCTGGAGGTGGGGGTGGGAATCAGGCTAGAGTCACCTGGCTTCCCTTCAAGATTCTCCATTTGTGTTAAAGAATCTGACTCCTTCACAGGAAGACAGCGCATAGAGATGTGAAAGAACGCACAAGGTGCTGCCTGGCCCCACACTACAGGCTATGCTGTGCCTCTCCTTGCTCATTCTCTTCCTGATGCCTGAACACACATGCTTTTATCTTAAGCAGGCTTGACACCTGCATAGGCCAGCAGAATTGGGAGCTTGCTGGTGTGTCAATGGTGAGCGAACAAAAAACCTAGTCATCAGCCGCTGTATGGAGGCTGCGGCAGGAGGACCAAGAATTTGAAACCAGCCAAGACTACTTCATTTCAAAAGGAGGAAAGGAGGCAGAGGGAGAAAAGGAAACTAGAGGAAAAGAAAGAAAAATCTGCCTACCGATTACACGGTGGGGGGAGGGTGGGGACTCAAGCTTGTCCAAAAAAACCAAAACCAAAACAAACAAAAAAACCTAGGACTGAGAAACTCGGCGTCTCGTGCTATTTGTTTTACCATAATGGGGTTGCTTCTCTTAGTCTGCTCCTTGTTTGTGAAGAGCTGGGTGGGACCTCACACATGCTCAGTAGGCATTCTACCATTGAAACAACAACCTTGGCACAGATCAGAGTGCAGATACACCTGACTCACGGGTGAATGACTCACGGATCTTGGAGAGAAATCTGCCCTCTTCCACCATGCGGTATTATTGCTTAACTCCGACCCTGTGCTTTCACCTAAGAATACAGAAGCAGGCTTACAAGCATCTCCACTGATTTCCTGTAAGCAAAGTATCTATGTGTAGCCCAGTTGATTAAAAAAAAAAAAAAAAATGGAAGAAGCCTTCAGATGCATCAGCTTCTATCCAGTGGTCCTGTCCAAAACTGGCTGCTCAGGAGTCTGGTTAAGCTCACAATGCTACTTACTGGGTCTTGTCTCACCACAAGGTGGTGCACGCCTGCTTTCCGAAACCCTCAGGAAGGGCTCAGTGCACCAGGACCATTCCACCACCAGACATCTCAAAGACGTTTTTCTAAGGATACACTGTGAAATTACTTTGGTCCTTGTGCAGTGAGGAGCTAGACAGTTTACACCCATCCTCGGGCCCGTGTGGTACCCAGTGTGGACTGCCCTGCACGCGGCCAGGGTTCAGGGGTGCTTTGCTATAGTGTGACCCTGATTAAGTCACTGCACTAAGGTGGCCCGGACTCCCCAGATCTGAAACTGAAGGGATGGACAAGGTGGCCATGAGGCCTTGAGCCAGAAGAGCTCTGAGAACACAGGCCACAGGCTGCAGATACTACGCACACAGAGGAGAGTGTTCCTGCTGTGGAACCAGTTAGGATCGGCTGCAAGTTCCTAGGCTGCAAACCCATGTTTGGGTGAAATGTTCTGTTTGTATTTCGTCTGGAAGCTACTTACTGCTGAGTCCCAGTCTGTCAATAAGCCTACTTTTCACTGAGAATTAACAAGGAAATAGAACCCACTCTGAATCTTTCTCCTAACAATGCTTTAACAAAACCAAGTATGTAGGAAACCCTCCGAATATGTTACTGAAGGAGCCCACAGAGTAGGAAACACGACTTCTCTCGGGGTGACTGGACACTAGATAGTGGTCTGAGACCAGCAGAGGGCTGGGGACCCTCCCGAGCAGGCCCTAAGGGGCCCCACACATCCAGGACAGCAGTCCCCACTGAGACTTTAATTTCCAGATGTGTGCAAATGTTCACCTTGATGCCCCACAGTGGGTGTCCTGGAAGGTGAATACATCTGTCTCTCGATGCTCCTCTCCCTTTCATAAAGCCCAGTCCACTTTGTTCCTGTAGAGGCCTCAGACATGCTCACATCTTCTCCTTGCCCCCTTCTCTGCACTATGCCTAGGGAAGGTCCCTGAAGTGTGACCACGACTTGCTTGCTGACCCTGAGACACTGTATGATTACTATGAGAGTGGGAAGTCAGGGTTACAACCCTAGAGCCTCCATTCATACATTCTAGGGCCTTGGTGGATCGAGGCACTAATATTCCTGTGTTCCGGGGCTATCCGGAAGTTCTGTCAGGGGTGCTGGCGAAGATGAGGTGCAGTAACACGGAGATTCAAGGTGCGTGTCATGTGTGTGTTTCCATGTGTAACAAGGTGTTAGTGACAACGACTCCTACGGCTCTCATTTTTGCAGTTGGGCATCTCACCTCCTGCTCCTCAGAGTCACTGCCCTGAGGCTGGGATGCAATGCCATTCTTGGTCAGTGATCTGTGGTGGGGGGAACACGTAAGTACTCCAAAACCATCCCATAGACATGAGCTTGGCTATAGGCATTTTAGGGGGCACCACCGGGGACTTACGTCTTGGCTTCACATCCAGGGTGTCTGGCGGTCACTTCTAAGGCTTTCCTCTTTGAGCTGCTTTCCTTCAGCACGTTAGCATCCCTGGGGAACAAACCCTCCATCAGATCCATCGTCGTCTTCATTCTGGAGTCAGGGTCCAAAATGTCTGCCAGAGATTTGTCTTGGTGGACAATTTCCTTGGCGAGAGCCTCTGTTCGGATGTCTTCCGACGTCTTCTGGGGCTCAGCCTGGATTTTCTCTCCTGTGTCCTGGGTTCGGCCAACAGGTTCGTGGGTGAGGTTTTGGGTCTGGCTGGGAGAGGGCTGCTTGCCAGGGGGACTGGCGAGCTGAGGTTGAGCATTCTCACGGCAGGGCATGCTGGATTCGGCCTCTGAACCTTTGGGCAGAGTCTGCGGTGGTGTGGCTGCACCAGGCGTGTGCCTTTCGCTGGTGGCCGTCCCCCTGGGAAGTCTGCAGGAACCACTATGGAAAGAAAGACAGACGGGAAGAGACGGTGAGGCTGAGAGGAGGGCGCAGGAACCGTGGGGCAGGCATTCTCATCAGGCGTGAGGGGGCCCATCTGCGGTACTCTCCCTAAACCACAGGGCACTAATGGACCTTCCCCCGAGCCCAGGGCTGGTCCTAGACAGACAGGTGCACCACTGGGAATTCAGTTGGACAAGCACTGCTACTGGGCCCGAGAGCTTTCTAGGAGGTTTGGATGGACAGAGAGTGGTGGCGGTGAGTGAGCTTTGTGGCATACAGAAGATGCCACCCCACAGAGGTGGTGTTTGTTTTTGAGATGGGGTCTCTACATAGCCCTGGCTGTCCTGAAACTCACAGAGAGCCATGGCCTCTGCCTCCTGAGTGCTGGGATTAAAGGCATGTACCACCATGCCCAGCCCCATACAGTTTTTGTTTTTGTTTTTAACATGTATTTATTTGGGGGAGCGCTGTATATATGTGTGAAAGTCAGAGGAGAGGTTCTCTCTTTCTACCATGTGGGTTCTGGGGTCGAACTCAGGTCGTCAGACTTAATGGCAAGTTGCCTTAACAACTGAGCCATCTTACTGGACCCCAGAGAGCAATTTCTGTGAGCAAAGACTATGCTGAAAAAGGCTTATTCCTCATTTGCCTGGCTTAATGTCACCGGCTGTTAGCTCTGTCCTATACCTCTGTAGACACAGAGAGCTGGTTACCCTCTCCTTTGAGAGGCAGCCTCGAGGCGGCATGTGTGTCCAGCACAGCCTCTGACTAGGTGGGGAAACCCGACTTGGAGATCAGTATCAGGAGATCCTTTCAGTCACTTAAGAGGGGCTGGGTCTTGGCTCTTTAAATTTTCACCTCTCAAGCTGGGCGCGGTGGCATGTGCCTGTGATCCCAGCACTAGGGGAGGCAGAGGCAGCAGATCTCTGTAAGTCTGAGGTCAGCCTGGTCCTTAAAGTGAGTCCAGGATAGCCAAGGCTGCACAGGGAAACCCTGTCTTGAAAAAAACAAACAAACAAACAAACAAAAAAACCAAAAAACCAAAATCTCACTTCTCTATACACAGTAAATGCTATCCCTTCAAGGCAAACAAATGAATAGCTCCATGAATTGAGCCTGTATAAATAATCTCCATCCCCAGGCTCTCCCGGGAGCAGCAGAGCGATGCCCTGGGCCCCTGGCCATGAACACCTGGGAGTGAAGGATGATCACTTCCCCTCAGCCCAAGGCTTGCCTGCTGCGGCTGCTCACGCACCTGCTGCCTGGCTCCTCGTCAGCCTCACTGTCCAGAGACGCCTCATACGTGGCTGGGGGAGGAGGTGGAGGAAAGTCATCTGAGCCATTCGCTAGGGTTTCCTGGCTCGGTGGTGGAGGTGGGGGAAGAGTTTCAAACGAGGGGCTGGAAGTAAGCTTGGGGCGCAGGTCCTTCACGAACACGTCATCATCGAAGTCGCCCCGGGGCGGCGGGGAGGTCTGTAGGGCTGACTCGGATATTCGGAGGGAGATCCTTCCTGGAGTGTCTGGGTCGGAAGTGCTGCATGAACTCGGAAGACTCATCTGGTGTTTGTAGTGCTTCGCGTTGGCAAGCTCGGGCAACGAGGCGTCCTCTGGAAGGCCGTCCTCTCTGACTGCGTGGGTCCACTTCGCCCAGGGTGGAGGGGGTCGCTGGGGCAGGGATGCCCTCTTCCACATTCCCTCTTCTGGCCCGTGCTCTGGGCTGCTGACCTCGTGGCATCTCGGGCTGGGAGGCCGGCTCAGGCTGTGGCCGTTGTTTCTGTGGGTCACCGCAGAGGAACTCCTCTCAGTCTGCTCATTGATGGCAAGCTGTGAATGGTAACTGGAGGGGGCAGGTGACAGCAGAGGGGGGCTGAGGGGGGCCACGGAGAACGCTCTGGCATCTGGGAAGTGGCCTGGCATTCCCACCGGAAGTGGCCTAGGGAAAGGTGCTCTGGGTTGCTTCGGATGGTCTGGGGCTCCGGAACATTCCACAGGCGCTAAGGAACCCACACTGCCTTTGCAGCCTGAGCCATTCCAGCAAGGGGCAGGATGGTGTAGGGGTGATGCCAGCTCTTTTTGGCCTCTGTCTGAGCAACTGAGAGACCTGCAATGGGGAACAGGTACGAGGGTCAGGGCAGACATTAAGCATCAGAGACACAGATGAGGGCCCTCATCCCAGAGAAGGGGATAACTCTTCCAAAACCACGTTAAACAAAAGCACCAGGAGGACAGCCTCACTCCCCACCCCCCAGTCCATCTGCCTTCCTTTTACTAACCCTCCCTCACGGGCCCACCCCCATCTCCTGCCATGACACTCATGTAAGATGGCTTCTGAGGACATGAAGAAGAACAAGCAACTCATTTCTTTAGTTCCATTTCTTTTTGGACTCCTTTGGGGAACAGCTCCAGGCTCTGGGGAGAACTGTCTCCCTGAATCACCCCAGGGGAGGGGTCTGCCTGGGAGCATCTGTGTGGCTGAGTCTAAGGGTTTGATGATAAGCATCCCCTGTTCTCTAAGAGGAGTACACAGAGTTGGTGGAGTAAAGGGCCTGTCTCGGAGCTTCTCCCTCTTGGATGTGGCCTCCCTCCCCATCACAGCCTCCTTCACTGAGTCAGTTTCTCCACGAGGGGCCCTTTCCATCTGTGCTGGATTCACAGGCAAGCCCCTGGGAATGCTTTTCACTTCGATGTCATGCATTTTGGTGCCCCTAGCACCTGGCAGAAAGTACCCCACTTTACACTTAGCATTGTAGGTGGCATGCACACCTACAATCCCAGTGCTATGAAGGCTGAGGCAGAATTCAAACTTCTAAGCACTCTTGGTCTAGCCAGCAAATTCCCAGACTACAGGGTCAGGATCTTCCTCAAAACAGACAAATAAAACCAACCAACCAAACAATAATACCTAGCATGCTCTAGGAGCCAAGTAGAATTTGATGTTTTCATGACCAATTCAGGTACCATATATATATTTCATTTAGCTAATACCTTCAAGGTTCATATTTTTCACTGCTTTCAGGAACCTCCATGCTTGTTATCTATGCTGCCACCAATTTCCATTCCCACAGTGTACAGGCTTCTGCCTTCTCACCAGGGCCAACACTTGCTTTTCTCTGTTGCCATATACACACACATACCTAGATCCAGGGCCAGGCAGACAGCATGGATCCTTCACAAAGCCAAAGCCACCGTTTTCCCTCAGGGGCACATCCTTGAAGCACAAGAAAAGGGCAATGTTATGGAGGGGTGTACATTTATAAGTAGGGTGCAGGGAGGGAGAACGCAGCTCTCCACTGCAGACCTGCAATGCCCAGGCACCACGGCAACGCTCTTACAGACTTTCCCATTTAGTCCGCAAAGTCCCAGGAAGTACAGCTAACACCACTGCATCGGTGAGGAGCTAGGCCCCAGCTCAGAAGTGGGAGTCAACATCACAACTTCCATTGCTTTCTGCCGGTAGCTCCCCTCACCTCACAAGACTGTCAAGTAAGAGAAGTCTGATAAGGATGATTTTGGAGTTCACAAACGCAGCAATCCTTAAGTAGGATGATAAAGACATGAATTCAAGGGGTCAGACTCTTCAAATGGCAACAGGAGGCAACGGGAAAACGAAACACAACAGGAAACGTAATTTTGCAAATTTTCAGGTGTTCTGAACAGGAATCTAGTTTGTTAGCAGGCTACAGTAAACTCTCCCAAGTCCTCACCCTTACGTGGTATCAGTAACTCTGGGGACGTTACAGGGCAGCTTTCCATTTTTGCTTTGGGTAGATACTGGTACCCTGAAAGGGTTAATACCACAACGCTGCCGTGGTCACGATGAAGAGGGCGCTGTTGCCATGGCTGACAATGTAATCGGTTCTCCATTAGTCACAGTAATAGCATACAGGTGAGAAATGAAAATTCATCTGCACCCAATTTTAGGAACTTAGTCACTATGCACGCTTTCTAATGGGATAATTGCTTTTTACTTCCTTATTCATGTTTCTATCTGGGTGGAACTAATAAGCAATGAGGACTCAAATATTGATGGCTGTGGAGGTAACAGTGGACCGACTGCTTGGTGGGATCAACTGAGAGCCCCTGTCTCACCATCACCACCCCACAAACACACACACACACGGTCCTGCAAACACATACACCTGTAAACAAAACAGTCAAAGGTTGGATGGAAATGGTAGAATGCTTGCCTAGCGTGTATGAGGCCTACGTTCAATTCTCAGTACTGTCTCTTCCCTCTACTTCTGCTCCCCCAAAATCAAAGGTGATTACAGGCAGAAGCAGCAAATGCCCAGATGTTAATCATTCCACCTCTCCCTTATTAGAAATATTACTGTTAAAAAAAAAAAAAAGTTGGGTGTGGTGGTGCACACCTTTAATCCTGGCACTCAGGGAAGCAGAGGAGGGGGATCTTTGTGCGTTTCAGGCCAGCCTGGTCTACCAAGTGAGTTCAGGACACCTGAGGCTACACAGAGAAACACTGTCTCAAACAAAAGAAAAGAAAAGAAAAAAGGCATATTACTGTGTGTCAGATGCTTTGGTAAATATCTGGCATGGAACATTATCTATTTGACATGTCCACTGAAACTTGCACGAGTATATGCATGCCGAAATACAAGGGTGCCCATGTGATCAAGTGTGTGACTGCAGTTCAGAAACATTGCCTACAGTTACATAAACAGAGGAACTAGGACTCAAGCAGGATCTTTTCAAAGCCCAAGATCTTTCTGTGGGATTTCAGTGGGTTAAATGCAGCTGGTAGATGCCATGTTTTGAACACCTGAAGATGAAGTCCGTGCACAGACTGGGATGGAAGCTCCTGTTTCCATGACCCCTACAGTCCTTTAAGGCTTGCCCCAAGGGCCCTTCCCTGTTGACATGAATGGGCCAGTTTTTGCCAATAGTTAACTGCAACAGCCTAGGGTCCATCTGAGCTCCTGGCACAGTAAACTTCAAATATGTCTTCACATTCAATTACACCCTTTATACTTCAGTATGTGAAGGAACCTAACCTTCTGCATTCACGTGATTTGGTCCTGGAAATGATATTTATGTGAGTGTGCATTTAAATGGGCGTGGGAGTTAAACCCAGAAATCATGTATTGAGAGGACTTATCAAATTACCTCAATCATGTAAGAGGACTTATCAAGATACCCTCCTCATTTCCAGCCTCACCCCTCACCTCCAAAGCACTGAGCCTTGTACATGCCAGGCAAGCCCTTTACCACTGAGCCATACATGTCCTCAATGTCATTTGGATGGAAGGAAGATGTGGAAACCCAAGGAGGATATTCCTCTTGTGTGTTTTCACTGTCAAAAGATACTTGACTTTCTATAAACGAACAACGTAGGAAAGAGCAGTGGAGGGAGGAGAAATACCAGGCTTAGACATAAACGAACTTGCTAAGCATCTAACTTGTTGTTGATTGTTGCTTCAAAACTGACTTAAAGGAGTAGGCACATCTCTGTGCGCTCAACCAAAAGAACAAACAACCTGATTCAAACCCTAGCTCTCAGCGTACCTGACACTATAACCTGATGTCTATAAAATCCCAATCCTGAAACCCTTTCCAACTGTGGTAGCTCTTTGACCAACAAAATATGAAGACTGCCAACAGTTGTCTACTTTAGGGTATTAGTTTCCAGGATCTACTAAAATGAATTAGGGATTCACATGAAAAAAGGCAAAAGAACACCCTAACTATTTAAATGTAAGTAATAACTGATAAACACTAAGAGGATGTGACTGACTTTACCACCTGATATTTTCAGACAGAAGACGTTTAACTCTTGTCACTTTCCACCCATGCCAGCCCCTGTTTATTCAAGGAAACAGTATGGTCTAGTGACTTAAGGCTACAGCAGGCAGTAAGGTCTCAAGCACTCTTCTCTACTACTCAGTTTTAAGGATTGGCATACAGTAAAAAGAAACTTGGTTAGTGTCGGGTGTCTGTAATTTCACAATTCGCTGGAAGTCAATTCTGGTAGTTACGCTTAAGCTCGAATGGGATCTTACCGTCCGGTGCTACAATCGGCTCACCGGCTGTACCCACAGATTCCAGCCCACATCCAGCATCACAGTTTGGGTCACTAATTTCCTCAGCAACACCAAGTGTCATACCACCTCACAGTAACTGCAAAAGGCCCTGAGAATACAGTCCAGACAATCCGAGAAGCCTCTACCTCAGAATGAAGATATCTATGTTTATTTAGAAATAGGCCCTTCTATATTTTCAAGGTTGGTCTTAATTTTGTGTGTGTTTCATCTGCATGTATCTGTGTACCACATGAGTGTCCCTGGTGTCTGCACATGCCAGAAGGTGTTGGATGCCCTGGAACTGGGGTTACAGATGGTTGTGAGCTGCCATGTGGGTGCTGGAACCAGAAGCTCCATCTTCAGCGAGAGCTGCAACAAGCGGCTTAACCACCAAGCCACCTCTCCAGGCCCTAGGCTCTGCTACATTCTAACCTATGAATGAAGACCTGTAAGATTCTGTCTCAGCGGCAGAGATGTCTGGGTGCTTTCTGCAGCTTTGCAGAGGAGCCAGCACTTTAAGATGCTCAGGTTTGTCGAGGTCTCACTGAACATCAGTGAAAACAAATGGAGTCTAATGAGCACAGAGGCTCCCGTCCCTAACATTCATCTGCTCTGCAACTGTACTCTTCAAACGAAGATGACTACAAGGGGAGAAAAATGGGTGCTGCATTTTTCAGAGAGAATGTCAAGATGGCGAGGGAGAAGCCCCATCTTGTCAAGTTTTGGAGTAGCTCTCAGGCTATCTGTAGCTCAGCGTGATGGCCTGTTATGATTTCAGGCCTCCACATTATCAAGCATTATACACAGGGGCATTGATTTCCATGATGACTTGTTTTGGGGAAAGCATCTGGCAGATTTTTGAGAAGGATGCTCACAGAGAGTTTAAGCACACAGTGCCAGAAATGAACTCTGCAAAATTTGGTTTTTAACTCAGTCTGTACAAGGTTACTTACCTTGTTTTAGTTCACTGAAGCTAGAGGAAAAAAATTCTTTATTAACTGAATCTCTACAAAAACAAAACAAAACAAAACAAAAAACCAGATAACGGGAAAGTTCTCTAAACTTAGGATTCTAAAAACTAAAAATCTAAATTTATAGTTCTGAAAAACACAATTCATCTTGACTCCATAACCCAAGTAGGAACAGATTTTGTCATACCCCACCCCTTCCTGCACATGATGGATTTCCACTGCCAAGCTATTCCACCTTGGGGCCCCTTGTTTTAACCACAAATAAGGTAAGAGATGAAGAGCATGCTGCAATTAACCTACGGGCTTCTCTCTGGTCAGGCAGGGACTAGCTGCTAGCTGCAGAAGCCAGCTCAAGAATGTCTCAGAGTGTTGGTGCAGACCTAAATTTGTCCTGACTGTTTCCCTCTGGCTTCACAGTCCCTGATTAAATAACAACTAAGAGTGGCAGTTTTGGTCCTCGATAAAAGAGCATCTGAATGCCTTTCTGTGTTCAGTTACCTTTCTAAAAAGTTTCTCAAACAACACAAAGTATTTAATTGGTATTTTAAGAAACCTCACCACTTCTCAAAAACAAAACAAAGAGCCCACTTGAACTCTATTTCCCAAGTGACCAGCTTATGAAATATTTAGGGGGCAAAGCAAACAATTACTCATCCAACCAACTCCCCAGGACAGAATAATGACATCTAACAGATTTGTTTTTTGTCTACGCTTCTCTATCTTTTTCTTTTAAGACAGGATCTTTCTGCATAGCCCTGGCTATGCTGGAACTCATTATGTAGACCAGGCTGGCCTTGAACTCAGAGATGGGTCTGCCTCCTGGAGTGCTGGGATTCAAAGCCAGCGCTCTGCCCCACACCACCCTCTTTTCCTTAAAAAATCACATCATCTTTACAATATTGGGAGGGAAGAAGAAATTGCTTAGAGTTCTACATAGTAAACTACTGCTGTGCGAATTAGCTGAAAAAAAACTTGTACCTATGGATTTTAAGTGATCAGCAGCAAGAAAGGAGTACTGTGGCCTTTGGTGGGAGTTACACTGGGGAGAGAATATTTCTAGACAGAAAGGGTATGTGAGACACATGCACACGTGTTTCAATATACTGGGAGCTGAGATAATTCCTAAAATCTCTCTCTCTCTCTCTTTCTCTCTCTCTCTCTCACACACACACACACACACACACACACACACACACACACACACACACCATACAATGTCAAAAGCCAGACCTGGTGGCCAAGGTTTATTTCGAATACAAGGTTTATTTCTGAGAATGAAGGAACGGAAAGTTCGAGGCCAGCCTAGTCAATGTAGTGAGACCCTATATCAAAAGAGAAAGGAGAAGGGGCTGGCTGGGGGCAGCTCTGTGGTTACAGCGTGCTTGGCACGTGCAGAACCCTGTGTTCAACTGCCAGTACTGCGGACAACCGTAAGACAACAGTATCTTTGCACGGAAACCAGGTAAGGATGAGTGAGAAGGCCACAGAAAAGCAACAAACAATATAACTTTCCTTTATTGAAAAGAAAAGAAAGAAGCTAAACCAAGGGTAGAGGTTAGGAGGGCCAGTCCTAGGCCAGCTGGCTTGGCTGCACCTACCTGGCCTTTCTTGTCTGAGGTGGGAGACGACCTGGACCGCACGTGCACGGGGACCGCCAGGGTATCGGAGCGTTCCAGCAGATCCTCGGCAGACTTGGACTTCCCCGCCTTCCCGGCCGCCATGCCCCAGGGGGGCGGCCCGTCGGGGTTCCTGTCCGTTCTCTGGGCGCCCCTCGGTGCGCAGGTGGGCCCGCCGGGCGGCTGCCTGGGGGGCTGAGGGTCCCAGCGTCGTCGCTCGCCAGCTGGGCGCCCGCTGGCGAAGGAGCTGCTGCGATCTCGGGGCGCCTGCGGGGCCTCCGCAGCGGACGGGTGGGGGTGCTCCCTGCGGGGCGGCGCCTCGGGCTCCCGCAGCAGCGAGCTCAGGCTGGAGGCGGAGGCCAGGCTGGGGCCGCGCGCGCCGCGCTCCGGCGGCCCGGGCTCCGGGGGGCAGGCGGCGGAGGCCGGCCGCTTGCCGGTCTTGCGCTGGATGTAGTCGGCCAGGGCGCTCTGCTGGAACTGCTTGAGCTCGGGGCCCGACAGGCTGAGCGTGGAGCAGGCTTTGCCGTCGCGCTCGAAGATGCGGCGCCGGTCGGCCACGGTGCTCTCCGAGAAGCGCAGCGGCGCCGGCCTCGGGGGCCCACGGGGCGCGGCCTCGGCCTCCTCCGAGACCCCCACCTCGTTCATCTTCTCGGGCTCCGAGTACGAGCGCTTCTTCTGCTCGGGCGTGAGGCGCCGGCGGGCGCCACCCCGGCGGGCGGTCTGGGGTGCGGCCGGGGTCACGCTGTGTCGCTCCCGGGGGGTGTGCGGGGAGGCCGTGGGCGCCGTGGCCTCGGGGCTCCGTATGCCCACGTGCGCAGAGGCGGGTCGCGGGCGCCAGGACCTCGAGGTGGCGGGGGTGGCCGGCTCCAGGTCTCGGCGGCGAAATGAGGTGGCCCCCAGGACGCGAGACTGCGCATCCTTGATGCTGTTCCTGTAGGCGCGGCTGAACGGCGCGTCCAGCAGGGGGGAATCGGGGGTGCCGGGCCTGTCCTCGGGCCATGACGCTTCTCTCTCCGCCTCGCCGCCGCCGTAGAGCTGGAAGGTGCTCTGGCTGCGGAGCAATCGGCCGTCGGGCCTCGGGGGCTCGCTGCCTCGGGCCGGAGGCCCGCGGCCATCCGCAGCAGCCCTCCTCGGCTGCGGGCCGCACTGCTGCCGCGGAGTCTCTTCGTGCTTAGACTCCCCGTGTTTGGGGTTCTGCTCCCCGTTGCGCAGGGGCTCGGTGGAGTCCGAGACACGGGTGCTGCTGGCTTTTGTATCCTCGAAGTCACTGCTGGGAGTACTGGGGGTCGGGCCCGTCCTACCGGGCCGATAGTTAAGGCCGTAAGCGGAGCTGCCCACACTCGGGAGCCGGTGGCGCCCTTGCTCTCGCTCTTCTATCTTGGAAACCTTCTCCAGCACGGAGCACTGAGGCTTCCTGTACTGCAGGGCCGAGGCGCTGCTGGCGCTGAGTCTCCTCTGGCCAGCACTGGGTGTCTGGTGCAGCGCCGGGTCTGTTGGCTCCTCATACCTCCCGTCTGCACCGTGCAAAGATTCCGCGACCTTCACTGTCCCCTCGGGCCTTGGATAGGAAAGAGCCCTGTCCAGGTAGCCCCTGCTGTTGGGCCCCGCTTTCCTTCCGGGGTCCTCCACTGTGGTGTTGAGGGCATAGGTGGGCCTGTCCCCGGGGTACACCTCCTGGGCTTCTCCTCCTAGCTCCGCGCTGCTTTGTCTTTTTAGACTCTCTGGGATATTCTGGAGAGAGGAGAAGGCCGACTTGGTCCTGCCGAAGTTGCCTGACAGGCTCTGGCCTTGGCCATCCCTCTCGAGTTTCTGTCTGAGGTTGGCATTGTGATCTTCCTGGAAGTCGCCCTCCCAGGGCGGAGGGGGCCTGGAAGGCCTCCTGTCATCGCTCACGTTTAAGGCCTGGGCCTGAGGGGATGTGAGGCCGTGGGGGTTCGAACACGCCCTGCTGCCATGGGTGTTCTTTCTCTCGCTGGGATATGGGCTGTTGCCCTGGGGAGGCATGGCATGTCTCTTTAGGGAGGAATCTTCATTTTCAGGCACCGAGGAAAAATGGACTTTGTAGGAGACATATTTGGCCGTGGGTTCTGGCTTTCTCTCCACCGGGGTCACTGAGCCGTGTTCTAGGGGCTGGCAGAAGGCAAACCCAGGCTTGCTGGCTTCCTTTCGATTCCCGTTCTCGTCTAAGGCAGCCATCTTGTTGCAAGCTTCCTGGGCAGCTGTGTAGCTGCTCTCTTTGACCAGGGCGGGGTAGACTGTACCATTGCTCCCCACGGAGGGCTGGGGCACCTGGGCAAAGTGAGGCTCCGGAGATGGCACTGGATAGATGCCAGTGGCCAGGAGAGGTTGGCCGGGCTGCGTCTTCTGAGTGTAAGGATGCTTGGGCTTCACTGGGGGGCTGTTCTCTGGACTCCTCTCTGGGACCGTATGCAGCTGTTCCTCGATGAACGGGGCTTTCAGGGAGCCGGAAGAGCTCGTCTGAGGCCGGCACAGCCTTTTCTGATCAAGGCTGGACCAGGAGCTGGGACGCTCACGGTGCCGGAAGGCAGCATAACTGTCACTCCGAGTGGGGGGCATGGGTGCGCCCACTTTATGGGGCAGGTTGTCAGTGGCGGTCTCCAGGGAAGCGGAGCATTGCTGGCCCCAAGTTGCCGGTGGCGCTCCCTTGCCCCGAGGAACGCTATGCCATTTAGCACAGCCCTGACTATCTGCGGGCATGTGGGCATCCCTGCCTGGAAGGAGCAAGGCTGACGGGTCCACCTCATACTCTGAGGACACTCCCCTCCGGGTATCGTAGACTGTCTTGACATAGCGAATGTCTGCCTGCCTCATCCCTTCCAGGAGGCCTCCTCTGGCGGAGATCATGTCCATGGAGCCTGACCGTTCTCGGCTGGAGCCGGCAGGGGGCGGGTACTCGAGGATGCTGGAACTGGTGGAGAAGGAGCTGTAGGCAGAGTCTCTTTTGTTGTGGAGGTGGCCGAGCTGGTCGATGCTGCTCGTGGACTTGGCCGGGGAGAGGAGGTGGCAGTGGGGGTATCCGCCGCTAGGCTCCAGGCTTTCCATGCTCCCCTGCGAGCTGCACTGGTCAGGGCTCCGCCTCAGATAAGCATGCTCATAGTTGGAGAGGTCGCTTGTGGAAGAGCTGGGAGGAGGAGAGACAAAACAGTCAGTCTGCTGAGGAGTTGCTTAGTGGGCTCACGGGCACAGGGCTCAGCTTATAAAATCACTCTTATGCAAGACGGTCCATTTTCGGAAGGGCGGGTAAAGAGGGCCTTATTCGGGGCTTGTTCCGCTTGCCTGTGTTGTCACTAGGATTAACTGCCCAATGTGCCTCTAATTAATCACCCAGGCTTACCAGAAGAAAGGGGTGGCCTTGGGCACAGGCAGCATAACTTGATGGGCTGTAATTGACATTTTGAACATGCCAAGAGATGCGGGAGGTGGGGGCAGAACTGAAGAGGAGAAGGGAGAGTGACAGAGGAGAAAATTCTCTATCTATTGTACATACTTGGGGGGGGGTGGAAAACGAGAAACGCTTAGTAAGCGAATAGGCACGTAAAAGGCTGGGGGACTTGAGGAGCACACACGTATGATTTTAGTTAATATCTTTCCTTTTTAAGGAGTCAAGAGCTAGACTCTGGCAACCTTCCTGGAGTCTCAACACTAGTAGGGACAATTTGTTTGTGGGGAGAAGCTAAACACCAAGCTGAATGGAGAAATATGGGGGGGGGTGTCATTTAGAGCCAGAAAAGGCTGGTGAGTGGAGAGAGGGAGAAAAAAAGGGAGAGAGGGAAGCCAGAGAGGAAGTCAGCCACAGGAGGTCCCCGAGGCTGAATTCCTTCACCAAAGCTGTCCTCAGCCTGCATTCAGGAGAGCAAGACCTTTGTATTTCTAAGCTCCTCCCAGTTAGGGAAGAAGGAAAGAGTCTCAATACTGGCCCTTCAAGCCCTAGGAAGATGCTTCAAAAAAATGTTTTTGTTAGATAATCAATCGTAAAATTTAACATGTATGTGTGTGTTGGGGGGAGGGGGGATTTGGGAAATCTTTGTAGCTTCATTCTTAATTTTGCTAAGAGCCTAAAACCACTCTAATAACGTATGACAGGGGCTGGAGATGGGCAGCTTCAGCACCAGCTGTTCCTCCAAAAGACCTGGCTTGATTCTCACCACTCATGTGGTCAAAGACACACATGCAGACAAAACAACTATATATATCAAATGATCTATTATGAAATATACTTGGGCTAGGAGTATAGTTTGGTGGTAGCCTTGCCTAGCATATGAAAGGCACCAAAAAGAAAAAAGAAAGAGACAGACAGACACAGCCAGTGGTGGTACAAGCCTTTAATCCTAGCACTTGGAGGCAGAGGCAGGGGAATCTCTGAGTTTGAGGCCAGGCTGGTCTACACAGTGAGTTCCAGGATATCCAGGGCTACACAAAGAAACCCTATCTCAAAAATCTGAAAGAAAGAAAAGAAAAGAAACTACATACCTGTGGAGAAGCCATACTGGAATAAATAAAAATGAACCAGTAATGTCCTTATGTTAAACACTGTGATTCTTCCAAGAAAGGAATATCAGGAGTTCTTACCTAAGTTTTTCATTTTTAGGTAAGTACAGATTCAAGTACATTTAAAATTGTGTGTTATATTCCTAAATCTCATATAAGTAAATGTCACAGTGGCCAAGTGTATAATGTTTTATGCTAGAATGTCTCCATTGAATTTATGAAGGGACTCAAAGGAGAATGTTCAGAGTTAAAACTACTGATGGGCCAACAAAACACCCCTTTGTCAGCAAGAAGGACACATGCTCAGCATTTTGCCTCAATACAATCTAATTTTTCTCCTCAGAGAAAGTCAACTTATTGAGTGAAGCATCCTGCTTTGTGAAGGACAGAAAAAATGGGCCCTGATGCTGGCCTCTGGAATAAGTTTTTCCCCTCATTTCTGTTAGCTCTGACATTCCTGCTTCTAAGATGGAAGGTGGGATGAGGAACAATGAGGGATGAAATCCTCCAACCTGCCACAGTTTCAGTGCTAACACAGGCAGCCCTGCTATCAAGGAGCGAGTCTTCGGTGGGACAGAGCCCTTACTGTAGTCTGGCTGCTTCTCTAACTGCACTGTCTACTGCTGTCCTTGCTCACTCACCCTAGCCTGGTCAACCCTCCTGGCAATGGCTCAAACACACACGGTGTCTACACCCATCTTGGACAGTACCTCAATCTTTGTACCCTTTGCCTGGCTCACCCCCTTCCCTCTCTCTACTTCAGAAGACTTCCAAAAATAACTATCACCTTGGCTCTCCTTACATCCTACAACACTGCTTTTATTTTCTTCAGAGCACTTGGTGCCACTTGACGTCATAGCCTAGCTTTGGTTATGTGAAAACAACTTCAGTTCTGTCCACAGTATTTAAAGAACTAGAGCACACACAAGACACTTGCTGATTCTGTGGCAGACACAAGTGTTCTCTGCCTCTCTATTTCGTGTACTTAAGCGATGGCCCAGCAGTTAAGAGCACTTGTTGCTCTTGCAGAGGACCCGGGCTCGGTCCCCAACCACCCACCTGGTACCTCACAACCACCACAACTGCAATTCCAGGGGATCTGGCAATGTCTTAAGACCTGAGGGCACCAGGCACATGTGCACCACATGCGTGCAAAACACTCATACTCACAAAGTAAAATAGTTCTCAAAAAATTTAAAGAGCAATTTTTAAATGCTCAAACCTTGTGAAAAGCACACACACACACAGAAAGTATATGATAAATTTCCTGATGTGTACTCACAGAATCTTAGTTCCTAAAAACGATCAAATCTGTTTGCAAAACACTGGCCTAAAAGTTCAACAAGTCTGTTTACCACCAGACATCTGGGTCTTCCGTAAACTACTGTTCATGTGCTGTCCCTGGGGGAAACACACTAAGCAAAGTTTTCTAAACTTGTTTGACTCTAGAAACTTTCTGCCGAGGAACACTTAACGGACTTCCATTTCGATGGTATCACGAGGTGAGGCATTTTATAAGGTCTTTAGGAAGGATGCTCATCACTAAGACCATCTGAGACTCGGGGAGGAGGGTGGTGCTTGCATTTGCCAGGTGAATGGGTCTCTCTCTCAGTGAATGGGTCTCTACCAGTGCGTGCTGGTACGTGAGTGTTTTGATGGTGCTACTTCAGCCTCTTCTCAGGCACACCACGTGACTCCTCACGGTCTCTTCTTCTATTGATGGTTGTGAGCCTAGCCTTTAATGGCTGAGCCGCTCTCCAGCCCTCAGTCTCTTTGAATACTTTAGAACCACTGAGTGACACTTTGGTAAGACAGCAGAGAGACAGTGCCAAGGGCATGGCAGAAAGCAGCTAACGTCAGGCTTCGGGGCAGTTCCAAATCCAACCTCGCTCAAGAGACAGTTAAAGCTGACCGCCCTCACTGCTTCTGGCCCTCCTGCACCTCCCGTTTTCAGGAGAAAAAGAGCCTTGAAGTCAGAGGTGAAATCCGGCTTGGGGGACTGAATTCAAGCCGCCAGAAGGAAGCCGGCCAGCTGGACTGGCACACTAGCTCCCTAGAGGCCGCTGTGAGCCTAGGGACACAGCGGCAGTCCTTGTCCAGCTGCAGTCGCCACTATGCGACCACGAGTAGGTTGAGAGGGAGGGGACGCCCTGTGACAGAGCTGCAGAGCCAGGCCTGGGCTGAGACGGAAAAGGACACTAGCCCTGCAGCATTCTGGGTAATCTGAGCTTGCTTTCCACCCCGTGTCACACAGGGCTTTAGTGACAGGTCTGCATCAAAGGGAAACAAGCACAATTCGGCCTCTACGCCCCCTACCGGAGACTAGGACAAAGGGGAGAGGAGTAGTGTGGCCCAGAGATTTTGATGCCAGCTCCCCCAGTCCCGAGTCCTGTGGAGCCCCCCACAGTGACTGCCACAGTCTGATTTCTGATACAGGATCAGTATATATGAGTTCAGATTTAAGGCTTCCTAAGGAAGCGAGGGGCTGGGCTTCTAAAGGACCCCACTACCCACTGGCACTCTATTAAGACACACCTGCACCCATAAGTGTTCTGCTTTATGCCAAGTTCTTTCGAGGGCAGGCTTCACTGGACCCCTAAATTCCCAGCCTGACTATCACAACTGTCACGCACAGGGTGCTTACTGTGTTCTAGGAGTTGTGTGCGTTCCTCTATCTGATGCTCATGATGACCCAGTGACTTAGGTTGTCGTTAATTTCATTTTTGAGGACAGGAAGCCAAGATCAAAGAGTGCTCCTGCTCATGAGCAGGTGAGGAAAGACAGGAAAACCGAGGTCACAGGCGGAACCTCAAGCGCCCTGCTACTCCCCCCTCACGCTCCTGCTCAGTGCGCACACTTCACCTTGCAAAGCCCCGACACTTACAGCCCTGTAAGGCAAGATCCGTGTATCTTCACTGGGAGGGGTGCACTGTGTGTGAGGGGGGGGACCTGCTCTCCGGAACAGATGGCTCAGGTGGTGTGACCTGGTCCACCTAAGGGACCGGGGAGCCAGGAGTGTCTGGAGGGAGGAAAGTAGCTCAGAATCACGTCTTCCTGTGGCCTGACCCTTACTCCGATACGACAGAGGAGGCTTATCCTGTGTCTGCCACTGAGAAGGCTATGATTGGCCTTTGAGCAAATCGTGAGCCTTACGGGCTCCAACTGAGTCCTGTCTTTCACCATCTGGGAAAGATTGCTTCCAGAAGCTTCCTAGTGGCTCCCGTTAACACACGCGCACACACAAACCCCACTGCCTGCATCGCGCTTCTGCGTAGGCTTGCAGTGCCTTCCCAGCTCCCTGCCATTGTCCTGTCTCTGCATGACTCAAGTAACAAAACCTTGAAAAGCCTGCTTCCTCGGGACCATGTGCACGCTGGCTTGTGCCTGCGGCTGGTGTGGGGGAGTCCTGACTTGGTTTTCCCTCAGCATGTCTGAGGGTCTGGGTTTGCATCTCCTTTCCTTTCCCTGGGTCCTCTCAGCTGTGGAAGGCCGAGTTTCCCTTCGGCAGCCACATTAGGGTGGCTCTGTTGGTGCTTGAACAACCTTAGCGGGCACCAGAGTGATCAGGAGGCGGAAGTGCGACCTAGCAGCCTCATGCAAAAGCCGTGGCACCTGGCTCAGACCTGGCCTGCCTCACATACTGATCGGCTGGCCAGACTCAGGAGCGACTAACTTTTGCACCTTTCAACTTCCTGTTCTGGAAAATGGGGTAAGCTCCTGTACTCTCTAAAACAGTACTACATGCAGCACAGGGAAATGAAGGGACGACGTGAAATTACGTGTCACTGGGAAAACCCCCACCTTTGTTTTCTGCTGCAGGGCCAAGCTAGGAGAGTTGCTTTGATGGAAGAAGAAGAAAAAAATACCAAGTGGGACATTTAAATATAGCAATTTCATCAAATTAGCTGTAAGTATAATTTTTGAGCAGTGCAGACAGGACATTGCAGCACCCGGGAAAGCAGTCTGTCAGATTTTCAAATATGGGATTATAATAGGTATTGAGAAACAGCTGACTAGGAATGGGTTCCATAAATATCTTGAGTGACCAGCCACCATCAAACTATTTCCAGCCTCCCCTCACCAATCTAGTTCAGGATGTGACGTAAGGATGAATCACCCACATGGTTAGCAGTTTAAGGGGATGAAGAAAAAGACTTTTTTTTTTTTTTTTAATGGCGGGGAGAACATGACCTTTGAAGGGGAAAAACCCTTGGGTGCTAGCCGTGGCCACTCACCTGGAATGGTAGCTTTGGTGCCAGGGAGGGCCCATTGTGCCCTGAGATATCTGCATCATGCTGGCATCAGGCTGGTTCTCCCCAAGTTTGGTGGTGTGCCACGAGTGAGGGCGAGCGGCAGGTTCACTGCACCTGTGGGGACACAGCAGAGAGCCCATTTGGCATCAGCAGCTTCCCGGCTGAGCTCTCCCCTCCCCCCGTGAAGAGAGCTGGCCGGGGGATCGGGTGCCACAAGCGAGAGCACTGCTTAGTTCCCCATCACTGTGCCCTCGGCTTGACCGATACTCCATTTCACTTCTTATTTCGACTTAACTTCAGATCGCACAGAGTGCTGCAAAGTCAGTATAACTTTATTTAGGAGTCCTAGGTGTTGGCATTTTACGCCTTCTGAACATAAAGACATGGTTGCCTTGGTCTTCCTGGACCTCTAGATTTATAGAAAGGTGGAAACGCAGAAATCCCTTCCTATTTCCCAAGTGACTTGGGGAAGAGGCATGGTAAAAAGCTTCCTGGTGCTTTTCAAGTTGTTCCTCAGACCCTCGGTGGACAGTACTGTGGTTTCACTGTCTTGGTGAGAACAGTATGGAACTCAGAGGCTGTCCCACACTGACAACGAATGCTCTACACCACAGTCCAGAGAACTGAAGTCGGGGACTTCAACTTTTAAGCATCCTGCCCTTAAAACACAAAGACCTGATGGAGCCAAAGAGAAAACGTGGGTGTCCTTTGGACTGAACTTGAATGAGCTCTCCAGGGAGGAGGCAGAAACCATAGAGAGCCAGACACAGGATGGCTGCTATGCAGTATTTTTGGCAAAAAGAGTGAGGTGATCATTCAGGCATCTCAGGCTGGCAACTATGAGATCACAGGGAAATATTTCTGTAGTTTCGAAACACTTTGGGATACAGGCACCCACTTAGTAAGATGAAGATGATAGATGGACCTTATCCGAAGCCCTCATACTTGCCCTTGAACCCTAGAAACCTAGCCATTTCTCCTCTATGACAAATAAATTAGAAGCTGGGCAGTGGTGGTAATGCCTTTAATCCCAGCACGTGGGAGGCAGAGGTAAGCGGATCTCTGAGTTTGAGGCTAGCCTGGTCTACAGTGAGTTTCAGACAGCCAAGACTATACAGGGAAACCATGTCTCAAAAAACAAAACCAAAAATAAACAAACAAACAAAAAACAAAGAAAGAAAAAGGAAAAGAACAAAAGGAAAAATAGCTTCTGTAATGTAAATGAAAATCCAATGTCATGATGCCAGATGTCTTAGTCAGGGTTTTATTGCCGTGAAGAGACACCATGACCAAGGTGACTCTTATACAGGAAAAGATTTAGTTGGTGCTGCCTTAGGGTTTCAGAGTTTTAGTCCATTGCCATCATGGTGGGAAGCATGGCAGCGTCCAGGCACACACAGTGCTGGAGAAGTTGCTGAGAGTTCTACATCTTGATCTGAAGGCATCAGGAGACTGTGAGCCACACTGGACTTAGCTTGAGCATAGGAGACCTCAAAGCCTGCCCCACACTTCCTCCAATAAGGCCACACCTCCTAACAGTGCCACTGCCCATGGGCCAAGCATCTGCACACATGAGTCTGTGGGGGCCATCCCTATTCAAACCACCACAGCAGCATGCTACTAGACCAGCGGCCTGGAGACCATAGTGCTCAGTCAGACTTTGTTATTAGTGGGCTGTGGATAGGTGTGTCGCAAAGCCTGCACACCTAAAAACTGAAGAAAGTGAGCAGAGACTCAACTCATCTCACCTTAGTCTTATTTTTGAGAGCCTAAAATTATATAATATAGCTGGTCTATAGTAAAATACAAAAAAAATATTAAGTGTTGTGATAGAGCTTACTTGCTATCATTAACAGAGCCAGGGGGACAAGCCTATTGGACAAACCTACCTTAAAAGGAAGGGCAAAAGGGGGAGGAAGAAGTTGAGGGTGGGTGATGGAGGATCTGGGAATGGGTAGCAGCAAGTATTGACGACAACCTCGCTTCCAGATCGTTTATGAAATAACAACAGGGGGCCAGCCAGATGGCTCCGCTGACAAAGACACTTCCATGCAAGGCTGGCCATCTGAGCTTGATCCCTGGAACCCACATGAAGGTGGAAAGAGAACCATCCTTTGGCTGAATCACAGGTGCCCCTCCCCTACGGGATATACACAGAAACAAAATAATTTTTTTTTAAATGTAAAAAGTAATTATACAGAGACTGGTCTCAAAGGTAACTGTGGTCAAAGCAAACAGGGTGTGACCATGATAGACAGGCAGGGAACTGCAGTGACTGTGGGCTGAAACATGAAGGGAAAACAGAGGCCACATGTTAGAACCGCCTGCCGGGAATCTACAGAATGACTATAGGACTTCGTGGTGAACTAGGAATCGTAGATGAAGATGCAGAAAGCCAAGCCACCCTTGAGGAACTGGGTTGAGGCTGCAGCCTGATTCTGGGAACGTGAAGTTCAAGGTCAGAGGAGGACTATGAAGGGTGCCAATGGCTGAGGTGCTCTGCTGCCATCCCACACTCTCCAGCCTTGGGGAGACTGGACCTCAGGAAGATTAGAGGTATGGGGTGCTCTGTGCCTGGTCTCTGTCTCTCTGTCTCTGTCCTTCGTTCATCTTGTTAGCCCAGATATTCTAAACCAGATACTACTGGTTTGGAGTTTGGGGTTTTTAAGTACATATAAGTAAAAAATTTCACCTTGGCTTTCCTTCTGGTTATAACAGACAATGCAATGAATGAAATACAATACAATACTGACAGGCCAGTGTCATGGTTTGAGTATGAAATGTCCTCTTTGGGTTCACGTGTTGGAACACTTGGCCCCAGCATTCGGTGCTGTTCTGAGAGACTGTGGGTCTAGACAGAGGAAGTGGGTTGTAAGGGATGGGCCTTAAGGCCCCAGCCTCACTTCCGGCCTGAGCTCCCTGGCAAGTGAGCTTCTTGGCAAGTGCCAAGCAAGAGGCAGCTCCCTCAGATCCTCACTACCAAGAATAAGAGCTGGGCTCCCTGCCCTGCCGTCCTTACTACAATGCAGTGCACCCGCTCAGCTGCGCTGAGTTTCTTCCATAGTTTATCACACTGATGAGAAGGGTAATCCACTCAGGCTATGAGGTTTCTGATGGGAACAGTGACTATACTGGGTATTGGACTAGAGACCATTAGAATACATTCTGGCACTTAATTTGTCTCCGTTTTTGCCCACATGCTGAAACGTAAAAAAGGCTGAACATAAAATTACAGACTGGTTGATTTGGCAGAGGTGGTTTTAAACCAGCATAGCACTCAGGAGCAGCATGGTTACTGCTGGCTGTATTTAGCCAGGTTTATAGCAAGGATCAGGAACCCAGGAGATTCCAAGGCAGCAATGTGGTTATTATTAATCGTTGTGTTTAGACAGAAGTATATTGAGAACTGGGAGCAAAGATTATAGCAGCAAGATTTAGAGAATACAGTTTGGCAAGAAAAAGAGCATGCTGCTGATGGCTGCCAGTGTTGACACTGGGAGGGGGCAGGAACTTTAAGGAGGAGGTCTGAGGTGAGTGTAGGTATGGCCATGAAGGGCTGAGGAGACCCTCTTTGTGGTAGTTTGAATGTGGAATGTGCCCCATAGGCTCATGTGTCTGAACACTTGGTCCCTGCTTAGTGTTTGGGAAAGTTGTGGAACCTCCAGAAGACAGAGCCTTGCTGGAGGACATGGGTTGCTGAGGGAGGGCCTTAACACTCTATAGCTGCCCACACTTCCTGTTCAGCCAGCCTCCTGCTCCTGCTTCCATCCTTTCCTGCTTCCACCACATCTTCCTCACCATGACGGGGTATAAGACAGTAAGCCAAAATTACCTCTTACTCTGTTAAGTTGCTTTTGTTGGAATATTAGAGAAACATGAAGGTGACTGGGACACTACTCTTTCTCATTTCCCCTCTGGACATGAGATGAACAGCTGTTCGTGCATTACCAACGTCACTTCCTGCCCTGCCACAGGCCTCAAAGCAGCAAGGCCAATTGGTCACGGACTGAAATGTTCTCAACTGTGAACTGAAATAAACCTTCTTGTTTATTTTTTTTTTTAAGATTTATTTATTTTACATGTGTGCTCTGTCCGAATGTGCATCTGCTTGCCAGAGAGGTCAACAGATCACATTATAGTTGGTTGTGAGCCACCATGTGGTTGCTGGGAATTGAACTCAGGACCTCTGGAAGAGTAGCCAGTGCTCTTAACCTCTGAGCCATCTCTCCAGCCCTTGTTTATTTATTATAGCACCTTACCATGCAGCCCAGGCAGGCTTGAAGTAGGAAGCTTTCTGCCCAGGACATCAAGCATGGGGATTACAGGACTGTATCAACGTGCTGTCAGAAGCCTGCTCTTTATAATCTCATTTTCTCTAGTATCTGTTATAGTGATAGAAAGCCAAACAGTATAGCTATACAAGGGTCTGCCAGATGAAAGGCTGTGGGAAATGGAAGTGAAGGACATCCAGGCAGAAGGAATAGAATGATCAAAATGGAGAAACACAAAACAAGGCACAAGCAACACAATCAGCTGGCAACATATAAGGAGAAAGGTACCAGATAGAGAAGAAAACAGAGCAAGAGCCCGATCATAGGTGTTTGTTTCATGCTACGCCACAATAAAAAGATGGTTGTGGGGCTGGAGAGATGGCTCAGAGGTTAAGAGCACTGGCTATTCTTCTAGAGGTCCTGAGTTCAATTCCCAGTAACCATATGGTAGCTGAGAATCAGCTATAATGAGATCTGGTGCCCTCTTCTGGCCTGCTGGCACATACGCAGGTAGAATACTATATAAATAATAAATAAAATCTTTAAAAAAATGGTTGTGGCTCAAGAACCTTAGGAAGGGAGAGGCAGGATCAAATCTGAAGTTTTAGGAAGATACTGCCAACAGCACAGTGAATAAATTTTATCAGCCTGGATAAGAGATGATAAAGGCTTGGGACTAGGACAGTGGCAGTCAACTTGAAGGCAAGAAAAGATCTTCAAAGTTACGAAAGCGGAAGAGCCCTCACTTTCAGTGACTACTTAGAATTGATGTGGTGCACATGTACTTGTGAGGTTTGTAAAGAAAGAACACAGAATGCCATGTCCTTGAGGTGAGTGCAAGCTTGGAGTGTCAAAGCAAGAGAAAGGCCACAGCCTCGGAGAGGAGAGCCGTTGGCACGGGATTCAGACCACATGTGAAGTTTTGACAGCACTCTGGACACGAGCATCAGATGGGCACTTGAATGGGGTCTGAAGCCGAGAGTTGGCTGTAGAGTGGAACTTCATATGACCTTGGAGGACTGTTACGTGGTGGATAAATGGAGAAGGTGACACCTGGGGCTTAGAATATATGCGCTGGAGGGCTTCTGCTGCTGACGCTCTCTCATGAGCTGGCACGACCACGCTGCGTGGCTTTCCAGGTGCAGTAGCCTTCTACACCATGCCTGCCATCAACCAGACACCAGTCACACGTACAAGACACACTCGACTGCTAACAAAACCAAAGTGACTGGCCAGTCCAGCTGCCTGTCCGCTATGTGCTGCACACACTGTCACCAAAGACAAAGCCCCCACGAGACTCCACACACTCCCCAGGGAGAGGTAAATTCACTGCAGCGAGGTGTTCAGTCGTCTGTCAGGATGAACAGTGCAGAGTTCGGGCTAAGGGTCTTCGTGGTCCCCTTGCTGAACGCCGCATGCTCAGCTGGAGATGGAACGCTGACCCTCAGGTTCTTTCTGTGTGTTGTTAATAACCTTCCTCATCTGTTTTGTTGTCTTAAGATGGGTCTTGCTAAATTGCCTAGCTGGCCCCAAACTCTGGGCCAAATGATTTCCCCTGCTCAGTCCCAAGGTGTATGCCAGCATAGCCAGCTCTTTTTCATCTGTTTTAAAACTGATACACTTAGGGCAGCATATTCACAGCAATGCAAAGTCTACCTTAATTACGCATGGACCTTTGACCAAACTTAGCAAATAAATAGCCTTTCCCCTTTTCCTCTTGAGTATTCTTTGAAATAGACAGTAAATTTACCCAATTAAATAAATAAAATGCAATCTTGCCCTCCAGACCCCATTTCTCTTCCCCTATAGCTGACCATGTAGTTAAGTTCTCATGCATCCTTTCCCAGTACCCCATTATGTAAACACAGCCTATATAAAGGTGTGAGGGTGTGGTCCACTGGTAGAGAGCACAAAACCCTGAGTTCTAACCCAAACACCGAAACAACAAAAGAGGTGGCTCAGTGGAAAGAAAGGAATTTATTAGGGAATACCTCACCTACGGTCCCTTTCTGAAAGGGGACATTCTTTTTAAGTGTCACATGCTCACAAAGGGGGACTTTTGGCTTGGCTGGCTGAATCGTAAGAGTGGAGCCTGCTAATGGACAGACAGACGGATGACTAACACCACAAATTAGGAGACAAGGTAGTACTGTGTTTCATCACACTGGCTCACATTTGTCTCCAAACCTCTTTCCCTACTGTGGAGTCTATTTCTCCTCATCCTCCATTCTGAAAAATATTTGTAGACTAGCACATAAAACATTATAATTAAAGAGAGGGATTAGCAATGGGTTTTATTTTATTTTTTTACTTGGTCCTGCCAAAGGGTTCTTTTTCTCAATATTTCAATCCTCCTCTTTCCCCCTCAATTCACACTCATGCTCACACACCAACCACACAGACACATGGACGGACACACACGAACTCACACACGTACACAAGTCAGAGCAACTGAGCTTACTGCATCTAAGTATTCATCCCTGAGTCAGGACAACTGGATACAAACACTGTAAAATCTACACGCTGCAGAAGCATTCTCCTTTGCCATTCATTTCCTTTCAAACACAGTCGCAATGGGGCAGCGTAAGCGGCACAGCATAAGCTTCACCCAGCATCTCTCCATCTCAGTCCTGAACATACTCTAAGGCATTATTTTCTCTGTGGAAGGAAGGAAAGGGCACTGCATTTTACCAACTTTTTCAGGCATTAGAGGACTATTAAGGACATCGGAACTGTCTTCCCTACTGTGCAACAGCTCTGACAGGGAAAATCGCTTCATGCTAGACTGCCATCAGCCAGGCAGACACACACAGACACCACGCTGGTGGAGAGGCTTGAGTGGTAAAGGGTGAGAAAGGCTGTGTGTCCCCTTTGGGTTCTTCTGGGTCCTTCCCGGAGGACGCCTACTAGTGGGCAAAGCAGGAACAGCAGGGGCCAAGGGAAGACTGGGTTCTTCCCCTCCACCCTGGGTCCTGCAGAGTGGGGTGGGGAGACCCCTCTGTTACCACAGCTGGAAACCCAGAGACTCTCAGCCTGGAAGTCTGGGAGAGCACAAATAGCAACCAATATATTTCCAATTCAAGCCAATTGATGCTATGCAATGCTCTATAAATGTTAGGTTGCTTTTGTGTGTGTGTGAGAGAGACAGAGAGACACCACTACTCCATTAAATAAAATTTCTTCCAACCTTCTAACGCTGAAGAAGCTGAATTTCTTTTTAGAAAAAACCAGATACACCCCATGCATGATGCTGGGTTTTTCCTCTTTTCTATTATCTCTTTCTCCATTTAAGAGAAGGGAATACAAGTTAGAAGCTGAAGACGTAACAACAACAACAAAAAAAGATAATAGCAATTTTAAAATGATTAAAAGAAATCTGTTCTTTAAAAATCATAAAGAAAAAAACCTGTTCATTAAAATAAAATAAAGTTTTAAAATAACAGGAACCCAAATAAAAAGAAGTCTAGGTTCTGGGGTAGAGCAGCTGAAAAATAGGAAACTTCTGGAACACACCAGCCCATTCCTTCCCAACCTACCAATATTTCCATAACGTATTATTACAACAGGGAGGAATTTCACCTCCACAGCTGGCTGACATAGAACCTGCCATCAGGAGGATAATAAAGGTGATTTCTCATTCGCTTTCAGAGGACAAAATGCCAGCCAAAACCTGAAAAACCAGCCCTGTGGTCGCTGGCATCGAGGGCATTTCAGAATGTACGCACTTCAAATTTTTTTTTTTTTTTTTTTTTTACTGTGAATGTGGCACAGCGATGAATAACAACCATAATGAAAATCAATATGCAAGCCGCCAGGGCCCTAGGACACTGCTCAGACAGTTGTGGTCACCGGTTCTTCTCCACAGCATGCTGCCTGAGCCACGGCGCCCCTGAAGGAAGAAGGGGCTGCACAGACTGTAACTGACAGAGCTTTAAAATCACAAATACACAAGGGTAGAAGCAGGATCGGAAAGTCTGTGAGGGAAGGGAAAGAAAGGGAAGTGGCCAGGCTCGCAACTGTGTGGGAGCACAGCCATGTTCAGGCGGCCTTCGCAGTCAACGCTTCCTTTTGTGGACAAAGACGACCACCACCGACTGCCTAGACTGCCTAGTTAGGGCGTCTTCACGAATGTCTGTCACCATACTTTGCTTAATGAGAGGGCTGGATCTTTTCCTTAGAACTGAGAAAACACTTTGTGGTTCCCCCCTTTCCTCAGTTAAAAAAAAAAAAAAGTAGGGGGAGGGGGCACTTCCCACACAGTCTCACACAGGCCGGACCTGTCTGAAGAAAGACCCTCCAAACCCCTGGACATCTTAATAGAACCCTTTAATGCTTAAGAGCAAGGAGATGGAGGTGGGGGCAGGTGTGTGTGTGAAGAAACTGGGTACCAAAGCCAAAAAGCAGAACAGAGCTGCTAGGACTGAGATCCACAGAAAATGCTGTGCCATAGCACGGGAAGCTTACAAAAGAAAAAGAAAAGGGAACTCCAGGAACCTTTGAAATTATGTCCGGGAGAAACACCTCCTCAGACACACTTCAGGGCACAACCCATAAGTCCAGGAGGCTCAGTGAACACAAGCGGGACAGATTTAAAACGACTTCACGGAGACACTTTCACACTACAGAACACCAAAGGAAGAAAGAAAAGGGTCAGCCAAGGCCACCCTCAAATCCACACTCATGCAGGTAACCCTAATTAAGTGCAGTGGGCCACGAATAAATAAAAAAGAAAGGTATGAAAGTAGGAGTGGGCCCTAAGGGGAAAGAGACTGGATAATGGGAGCCAGGATGATTAAAGCACATTATATGTACTTTAAAATGTACACAGATAAAAAAGTTATTGTAAAAGAGTAGGTTTTTTTTTTTTAAAGAGAGTAGGTTTTTGTTGTTTTTAATTAGCACATCTGAGAGCCTAAGAGAGAACTGACCCATGGAGGTAAGAATGACATACAACATCCCCTCAGAGGCCATGTAAGCAAGAAGAGAACAGAGTGAGGGATCTGCTGCTGAATGAGGAGGCAGTGGAACAGGGGACTGTGAGCAAAACATGATGACAGACATGTAGGAAAATGCCCTAACTAGCCGGGCAGTGGTGCTGCAAGCCCACCACTTGGGAGGCAGAGGCAGGAGGATCCCTGTGAATCTGAATTGAGCCTGAGCTACAGAGTGAGTTCTGAGACAGCCAGAGCTACTCAGAACCCTCCTCTCCACCTCTCACATGCACACACAAAGAAAGAAAATGCCCCATTTAATACCATTGTCCTTTTATCCTGTATGTTCTATAAAAGCATAATAAAAAATTGTAAAAAAAAAAAAAAATAGAGTTCAGAGAAAGATCTACCGGCCTAGAATTCTGTACTATGGGAGCATCTTCAGGAGCGAAGGAGAAGCCAGGCACGGTGGCACACTCCCATTATCCCATCACTTGGGAGATGGAGGCAGGAGAAGTGGGCAGTATGGTGGTCCTCTGGCTACCTGGAGTTGGCATTAAGGCCAGTCTGGGTCACATGAGACTCCGTGAAGGAGAAGGCAGGTATGGTGGCACACACCTGCAATGCCAGCCCTCAGGGAGATGATGGGTGTTGGTGGCCATCCGGCCGCTGCACGGTGAGACTCTGCTTGTGACAGAAAAACACTCACTTTCAGATAAGCAGAAATCGTCATCAGAAAAGACAAATGGAGACCAGAAGCTTGAGGTATGTACATGAGAAAGGACATCAGGAGTGAGCAGAAGCAAATGAAATTTGAAAACTTCTTTTACTTTACACACAGGCTGGCAACGGAGCATCGAGGGGACCCAGCCACTGGTCTTCTGGCCCAGTCCCTCCTCCTAGGAGCACAGTTCTGAATGTCTACGGGAGCTGCGGTGGGAATCTGACAGAGGAGCAGGGCGCTAGCCGATTTGAATGAGATTAAAAAGACAGTGTAGGTAGATAAGCCTTGAGAAACCGGGTGGCCTGTGTGAGGACAGCAGAGTGTGGCTGGAAATTCCCTGACAGACTCATTAACGCTGGACTGTGCAGGGTGTTTGATGAGAATGACAGAGGTAGGCTGAAACTAGGCGTGAAGTTGTTATTTCTCTTTAGAAATAGATATTCTTGGGATGATTATGGTGAGCGTGAGGCCAGCTAGGACTACATGGTGATTCCAGGTCAACCTGGGCTACAGACTGAGGACTTATCTCAGGAAAAACAACAAAACCAAACAGCCAGCCAACCAAGAAACAAAAAAAACAAAAAAAAAAACCAAAAAAAGTTTAAAAAAAAGAGGCAAGAAAACAAAAACACTTTACCAAAAAGACATCAGGAAAAGGCTCTTGAGTTAGAAGAACCCTGCAATAAAAGATCCTGACTCTCATTCCAACAGCGTGCACTTACCTTGTGACAAACACAAACATCCGAGAGGGCAACCCCCGGCCAATCCGGTCCCATATTCGGGAGCAGTGAAGAGAGCTAAGCAGTGAAGAGAGCTAAGTCACCACTGGCCTTCTGCTCCACCCACGGTAGTGGGGCTTCCCAGTGACTCCCCGGGCAGGTGAGCCAGCAGTTCACTCGCTGGAACCAACCAGGCTCAGAGCAAGTGGGAAGGGCTCTACCTCTCAGCCGCCTATGTAAATGGACCAATTAAAATTCAATTCCTGCCCGGGGAGGGAAGAAGAAGAAGAATGAATGGCCCCAGTACTTTTCCTGGGGAAAACCGGCATCCCGGCTTTGAAATGCCAAACCTTTACTCCGTGGGCAGGAGGAGGAGGAGGGAAACAAGGAAAACCTCTGCTGGAGGATACATCAGAAGTGAAAGCACAAAGCCTCCTCCCTGGGCCAAACCCGGTTAGCCAGCCCCAAGAGATCACTGCCTCTGCCTTTGAAGCTTCGGAAATCAGAGCAGAGGCAGGGGGATCAAAAGGTTCTAGGCTGACCTAGGGTGCATACTAAGAGGCAGTTCAAACAAAGCAACAATAGTACTGTCCTTCTGCCTCTCTCTCATGATGTGGCTTGGGGTAGCCTTGAACTCGAAATTCTCTAACCTCAGCCACCAAAATGCTAGGATTATTGCTGCTGTGCACTGGGGAATGAAAGTTCCGGGTTGCTAAGTGAAGAAGGATCAAGATAGAGACCTCTGACCTCTTGTATCTGATCCAATTTTCAAAATTTCAGGCTGGGCTTCGGTACCGTGTCCATGGCTAATCCCCAGCCTCAGTACTTGTTTGACTCCCCTGATAAGCACATCATTCTTTGCTTTCTGTACCAGTGAGAACAAAATAATGGAACTTCACCCCTTTGTATGTTTAAGAGGAGGATTTAGACCAGGGCCTAAGGGCCAAGACTGAGACAATCTCAAGCAACAGCATAAATAACAGGAGGGTAGGATTATCACCCATGAGATAAAATAAATACCAAGTCCTCACTGATACAAATCAATCACTGGATAAACAGAGGAGGGGGGAAAGTGACAGTGCTTCCCCACAGAAGGATTCCAATGAATAAAGGCAGAAGGAATGAAAGAAATATGGAATAGCTTCTAGAATGTTCCAGCTGTCAGAGATGATATCAACAGCCTTTAAAGTTAGTGAAAAGTGTGATGAGAAACAAGGCACTGCATATAGCCTCAACGTTACTCTCCAATGTTATTGTGGAATGCAAACGGAGAGACAGTGCTCCTCACAGTGGAGAAATATGGGGACGATAGCCAAGTCACCAAAGTTGCCATTAGCAGTAACAAACTATCAATATCATGTGAGCCCCAATGCAAAGCACTAAGAAAGGCACATACCCATGAGTGGTATTGCCAAAAAATGCCTAAGCCTCGACTTCGCCACGATAAAACACTGGCGTTCTTCTAAGTAATTGGCCACTTCCCTTAAAAACATCTAGCTCACTACTGTAGGATGTGGCTTTGTGGGTGAGAGTCTGACAAGCATCCATGATAACCAACGTTTAATCTTCAGTAACAACAGAACAACAATCCGACAAGCACGGACTGCCGGGCACAGGTAATACTTTAGGGCTGGCAAGATGGCACAGTGGGAGCTTGCTGCCAAGCCTGAACCTGAGTTTGATCTCAGGACCCATGCAGGGAAAGGGGAGGACCAACTCCCTTCAATACGTCTATGTTTATAAAAGGTACTAACGTTAGGAAAAGCTGGGTGGCAGGTGTGGGGGAAATTACTATTTTATGCATCTAGAATGATTTCAAAATAAGCAAGAGCTGAAGCCATTAGAAGCAGGATCTGAATATAGCTGGCCGAGAGCCACTCCAATTTTTAAGTTCAGTCTTCAATGTCAGTCGGGCTGAATTTGCAGTCACCTGGGAGACACACCTCTGGGCAAACCTGGGATTTTTCCAGAGAAGTTCAGCTAAGTAGGAAAGATCTACCCTGAAAATGGGCTATACCAAACTTGGTGTGTTGGGAGTTGATCTAGTGCTATGTACCCCCAAGATCTGGTTGCTGCCCAGAGGACTGCATTCTCACTTATACAGGGTCCGTTTTGTAAACTTTGCTCTACCTAATTTAAAGTTAACTGGTTAATAACGTAGGTGGAAGCTTGTAGCTGAGCAGAAGACAATAGACAGAGCTTAGGTTCCTGGGCAGGGGGTCACAGAGGGACCAGGAGGGGTGAGGGGAAGCCGAAGGAAAAGAAGTCGCCATGGGGCAGTATGGACCATGGGCACATGACTATGAGGGCTGGCCTGATGGGACAGAACAACCCAGGCAGGAACATTTATGGCAAGTAACTGTGTCTGTGTAGCTGGGGAATAACAAAACAGCTTACAGGGTTGATACCTGCCCAGTTACGGTACCTTAAAGCTTTTGTAAGACCAAAGGTCTGTCTCAATTATCTGGGAACTAGCTGGGGTAGAGAAGCCCACTAGAGTTTAATATCCTTCCACAACAGGGTGGGATTCGAGGCTGATTTTTAAAAATGGAAAAAAAGGAGAAAGAGAAGAGCAGGGGCATTCACTTCTGATTCCTGACTGCTGGTGTAGCGTGAGCAGTCCACCTTCTGATGTCACTGCAGCCACTGTCACAGCTGGAGCCACAGCTAGAGCTAGAGCTACCATTACAGCTGCCTTCACTGCCACCTCCCCACCACAGTAAGCTGGATCCTCAAACTGTGAGCCAAAACAAGCTTTTCTTCCTTAAGCTGCTTAGGCAGGCATTTGGGTGACCTTGGAGGACAGGGAAGAATTAGGAAGCAGAGCATCCCAAAACCTGGTAACTATGGCTCTGGAGACAAAGCACACACACATAAAATTCCAAGCACACAGAGTAAAAGCCCAGCCGAAGAGCTGGTGCTATAAGCAACACCCAATCAAGCTCCAGGCTGTTTTTATTCAAGTCAGGTGCTGTGCGCCCCAGGCTGTCCTCAAGTTCTCTCTGAAGCTGGGAATGCTCCTCAGCTTCTGATCCTCCGGCCTCAGACTCCTCAGGGCTGGGATTTAAGACATGACCGTGCTCAGTTTGCATGATGCTTTGGGTGAAACCCAGGCTTCATCACGCTAGACAGCATCCTACCAAATGAGCTCTGCACCCTCACCCCCTGCCCAAAGCTCGTGACTTCTGAGGAGGAACCTATCCGTCCACCTGGTCCTGCCCGTTCTGCCTCCATGGAGACGGCACTGCTGATGCTGCCAATGTGGCAACTCCGACATTTGGGTGCTTTTTTGTTTGAGGAAGGAGCTTGCTATGTTGTCAGGCTGGTCTTGAACTCCTGGGCTCGCCCGACAGACGCTCCCAGTTTAGACTCCCCAAGGAGCCGGGATAATAGGAATGCAGTGCAGCACCCAGCGTCCCTGGCCCAGCTTTAAAAATGGTTTATTTATGGTTATTTAAATATATCTGCCAAGTAGATATATTTAAGTTCAACTTTTCAAGGACTGCATTACAAAATATTTTCTGTGTTTGTCTGTGTCTTTGTGTGTGTGTGTGCCCCTGGAAGCCACTTTTGATCTGTCCTTCTCCTTTCCCAGCCTCATATCTGCTCTCAACTTGTCAACTTAATTTATCTGAAGTGTTTTGTCCTGTCAGCACCAACTTGGTTCAGGATCTTGACCATTTTCTTCCCAGGTTAGAGCAGCCGTTTGAAGGAATGACAGCTTCCTGACCTCAAGGCTCTGCCAGTGCCAAGACATTCACCTACAAAGTCCAGCAGATGACACTTGGCATCTCCACACAGTGAAGACATGAGGTGACCAACCAGAGCAGCGGATGATCCTGGCTCCACCTGTTCCAGGAGTGAGCCTGTTCAGAGCTCACTGTGCCCAGCCTACCCCACTCACCTCTCTGTGCTAGTTTTTTTAGAAAAGATCTATCTATCTATCTATCTATCTATCTATCTATCTATCTATCTATC
>NW_026585690.1:375500-388834 GCF_907164565.1 Psammomys obesus
ATCTATCTATCTATCTATCTATCTATCTATCTATCTATCTATCTATCTATCTATCTATCTATCTGTCTATCATGTATACAGTGTTCTGTCTGCATGTAGACCAGAAGGCCAGATGAGGGCACCAGATCTCACTATTGATGTTATGAGCTACCATGTAGATACTGGGAATAGAACTCAGGACCTCTGGAAGAGCAACTGGTACTCTTAATCTCTGAGCCATCTCTCCAGCCCCATTCAAACTACTTTTGAGTACCTTTCTTAACATGGAATATAATAAAAAAGACATAAACATCAAATACAACTGTTTTTATTATATAAAACATAACAGATACTTTAATGTTTATCTGTGTATTTTAAACATGGAAAATCCAAACAGGCAAATCTAGGTTGGTACAGATCTCTCCTTCTTTCTTTCTCTCTCTCTCTCTCTCTTTTTTTTTTTAAAGACAGGGGCTTACTATGTAACCCTGGCTGGCCTAGAATTTGTTATGTAGACTAGGCTAGCCTTCAACTCACAGAGAGATCCACCTGCCCCTGCCTTCTCGGGAGTGCTGGGATTAAAAGCATATGCCACTATACCAGTCCAAAATTCACATTTCTAATGTCTAATGGCACAGCGGTAGAGCACTTGCTACTAGGTTTCAAGACTGTAAGTTCAAACCCCAGGCCTGAAACAAGCAAGACTGTCACCCTTCTGAACTTTAACCTATGTGACCTCCTTAATGAGCCTGTTCCCTCTCCTACCAGCCTGTCTCCTTAACCACCTTTGCCCCTAGTGCCCTCTCCCGAGGATGGGCCAGGCTTTCCGCCCACACTGGTCAGCATTGACCTCCACGCCTCCTACCTCTGCTTTAGCCGAAGTTTCACGCCTCCTGACCATGTTGCTTTCCGATGCTGGGGACCACAGTTGAGCAGCTCTGAGCTGAGGGAGTTAGAGGCACCAGGATCCGCATGGCCCGGCTCTGCACAAGCATCTCTGTTAAAAAACAAGAAGACAAACAGCTGAGTGTGACGGGCTTCACAGCCGGGAGCACAAACAAACCTCACTGGGAGATACACAAACACGGACTGGGGCCAGCCAAACAGCTGAGCTGAGGCAGGAGTCAGTCTGCATCCCCAAGCTCTTTGTCCTAAAGAGCAACCCTTCACAGGACTCCTACCCCACCTGCCTATGTTTCTGTGGCTAACTGGGTATGTTTCTCGGAAAGATGCATTAGTCATTTCTTAGGTTTTACAGTCCTGGGACTTTGGCTATCGTTCAGATGTGAAACACCCAGCATGCTCAGGGCCCAGAGCTGTGGTCCTCGGGGTTGAACCCAGGGCTCTGTGCATGCTGGACAAAAGTTCTACCACTGAGCCATGCCTCAGCAGCATTAACTGTTAGGACAGACAACTGAACTCCCTGACTCAAACTGCCACACTGTTTTCCTGAAACCAAGTCGTGGCTTCGGATCTCAGCTTCCACGAGAGGGCTGTAATCTTCTAGGGTGACAGCTCCTGCCCTGCCCAGTGGGTGGCAGCTCAGGAGGAACACACCTCAATTCTTGGGCTTCAACTGGTTTCATGCTGTGTAGACTCTACCATGTTGGAAGGCAAGCCTTTTGTGTACCCATTCCAATCCAGCCTGCCACGGCAGGCCCGAACACCACCCCGTAACTCCCGTCTTCCCTACTCCCAGAGGGTCAAGAGAAAACTTTTAAGACCCACATTGCCAACGGCTTCTGCCATGGAAAAAGGCATGTTTCTCCTCAGAGAAGTTCAGGTCTAGAATTTCCAAACACCCTTGATGTTGCCTCTTTATCACACTGGCCCTGCCACGAGCTCTGAAGAGATTTTAAGTTCTTACTTTATATTATTATTGTGTGCAGTGTATAAGTATGAGTACGGGTGTCATGGCGTACCTACGGTCAAAGGACAACTCTGGCAAGTCCGTTCTCTCCTTTGACCTGGCTGCCGCAGTCTCTCATTTCTACTGTACTGTGTGTTCCAGAGTACCTAGCTGAGGGGACTCTCCTGTCCCATCTCCCATCTCTCCACAGGAGCCATGGAATTACAGACATGCACCCCTGCGTCTGGCCTTTTACATGGATTCCTGGGACCAGACTCGAGTTGTCAGGCCTGTGCAGCAAACTCTCTCACCCACAGGTCCACACTTCACCAACCGCCCCATCCTGACCCCTGAGTGCGTTTGTCATCCTCCCGATGGTATTTGTAGTCTGTCTTCAAGGGTTTTTTTCTAAGCCTGCAAGCAAGCAAGATCCAACTGCTGGACAGTCTCGGTGAGGCTGCTCCGCCTCTGCAGATGCCTTGGCCAAAAGGGCGGATTACCAAGCAGCAGCTGTCAAGATTAAGCCTGTCCATCTGGCCTCCTATTTCTTAGAGCACAGGACGAAGTCAAAGAATGTTCTTTCCCAAACCCTGAGACAAATAAGAAGAGCCTTTTTTAACCTAAGGGTACCGGGAGGTACTCAAGGGCTCTGCTGGGGTTTTCTATTGTTTCTCTTTACCTTAGCCGTGGCCTGGGTGGGTTCTGAAGGTGTCTCCCAAGGACTCACAGCCTCTCAGAGGCTGGACATTTAAGAGGTGGTATCACATGGGGGGGAGGGGCCGGGAGCATTCATAATCCTGCCCTTGGAAAAACGGGCTGTTGGGCAGTTATACAGATGAACTTGGCCCTTGAATCATTATCTACCTTCCTGTTTTGCACAGTAGCTTTTTGCTCCCGATCAGTGCTCCCAGCAGTGATACAATCTATCCGGGATTCTCGCCAGAGACCAAACCAAGAATCCTGCCCAACTTGGGACTTTGGGCCTCCAGAACCGTGGGCTTAATAAAACTCTTTTCTTTACCAAGCTAGCCTGCCTTAAGTAGTCTGTAAACAGAAAACAGGATCCCATACTTAGTTACATCTATGCGGCCCCATCAACAGACTTCTAAACTTCAAGTTTAAGGCTTGGTTAATGTTATGTCACTTATGACACTGATGGCACTGGGCCAGTAAAAACACTAGGCCTCGGACTCCTCAGCTGTAGGAAAGGCAGAATGAGGGACTGCGCACAAGAGCTAAAAACACAGCTCTGGAGGATGAGTCCTGACCAGCTGGGTACCGTTGCCCTCCCTGCACGTCTGCTCTTTTGTCTGTAAACTGGCCCAAAGAAGCCACTCTCTGCACAGGGCTGTTGAGCTACCTCTGGGGCACACTGAGGGCACACTGAACACTCAGCAGATTAGCCGTGATTATTAGACCTGTCTCGTGGAGTCGTTCTAGAAGTTCCAGATAACGTGTATTAACTGCCTGGCATGCTGCCCACACAAGGTATGTGCTTAATAGCCCTATTATTTTCCTTTCTGTCTTCATATAATATCTTCATTTTAGAGCTTCTTTCGGTAATCACACAAAGTAGCTGCACCTAGTTTATATGACGAGGACAGAAGAATTTATACTGGCCGTGGCCAGTGGGAGTTCACAGGCTAAAACCTTTTATACGATCCAGGCACCCCTCACTTCCAGGTCCCACTCGGCTCCAGCAGCACCCGCTAGGCAGACATTTGGCTTAAACTGAGGTGCAAAGGAGACTCAAAGGAGCCTCCCCATTCAACACCCTAACGCAACGATTTTATGAATGCAGGAAGCACGCTCGGACAGCCATCAAGACGGAGAAGAGCTTGCTGCTGGGCTCGATGACCTGAGTCCCAGTTCCAGGACACACATGATAGGAGGGCTTTGACTCCTGCAGACTGTCCTGTGTTCTCCCCTCACAGTTAAATGCAGTTTCAAAGAAGCAAAGTTAAAAAACAAAACAAAAAAACCAAAAACACCGGCAGCACCCACTCAACTGCCCAGAGCTGGACTTCTCCTTTCCAGCCCCCTCCCGCCAGACCTTACTATTGGAGAAGACCTCCACAGGCTGGCCTTTCAGAAAGCCTTTGTGGCAGTTAATAACTTCCTCATTTTTTTTACTTAAACCACAATTGTTGGCTGTGTCCTTTCTGTGCAGTGGCCGAAGCGCTCAAGCTCAGTTCTTTTTCTTTTTCCATTTCCCATGGTGGACACACCTCGAGACGGTGAGCCACGGGCTGTGGGCGTCACAGGCTATGGCTGGGCAGGAGGAATAGGCCAGTGGGAGAAAGACGCAAGCACAGGGCCCCTGCAATCACCTCATCCCTTCAGGATTTTTAATGG
The DNA here is from genome assembly GCF_907164565.1 of Psammomys obesus. Lineage (NCBI taxonomy): Eukaryota > Metazoa > Chordata > Mammalia > Rodentia > Muridae > Psammomys > Psammomys obesus. The sequence continues at coordinate 379,684 of NW_026585690.1, forward strand.
GCAGGGGCCACGGAACGTGAATTTGTCTGTTCTGACAAAGAGGAACGCCACAGTGACCCTAGATGGAAGACAGCTCTAGGATGAAGCTGGGGAGAGCCGTCAGCTCAGCACCTCGGAATTACCTTCTTTTCTTTCTCGTGCTTATCTATACACTGAACCACTTACGGGCAGAGTGGGCCTCTGTCTGGACACTGAACGCATGCTGTCTCCAGAATGCCGGGTCCCCACCCAGTGCAGACTGCTCTGACAACAGTAATTGTCAGTCTGCAGGCGCTTTGATCTCACCCAGCAAGTCCTCAGGCAGGCTGTCCAAGTGTTTCCCGAAAAAGGACGTGCATGCTTTCCCATGTGTTGTGAGTTATTGGCAAAACCCCTTATGAAAGAGACAATGAGGGGACTTATTTTTTTCGCCTCACACCAATTTTCCAGAACACACTGAGACACAGAAGTTGTGCGTCTTGGCTCAGACCACACACAGAATTACATTCACCTGGACTGAAGTCCCAGACAGCTGCTCACTCTCCTTTCTTCCGATTCAGCAGTTTTGAAAACTTTGCTTATGCCACAAGCTTTGTAGGCCTTGGGCTTACTAACCTAGATGAGAAAATGGTGATAACAGGTCCACTGATTTAGGGTTACCAGATGGAATTACTTTTACTTAAAATATCCTGTAGGAGCCCCTGGAATCAGCAAAACAGCTTCAAGAGAAAACACAGAAATAAACCACATGGCTGTCCAGCTTCACGGGGCCATGTCCCCCACTGGCTGGCAGTGTTCCCTTCTTCCTCAGGCTTCAGGGTGGATATCACTTCCTGCAGGATACTTTTCCCAACCCAGCAGGAGTGAAGCAGCGCCCCCCCCCCCCCCCCCCGCCTCCCTGCACAGAGCTGCACACAGGCTTTAAATGAGCACCTGCCTGCCTTTGTAGGCCTCTCTTTTACTGCTCAATCAAGACAAGCAGCCCCTTGTGAAGCCTCGTACAGTCAACCAATATCTGCTGGGTGAATGGCGCGCTGCTAAATCAGTGTTCCGAAGATCTGTGGCCCGCCTCAGGAGTTAACGTGTGGCAACACCGTTGAGGTACTTCTGGGGGCTGTTTCTATGTTGTCTCTGTCTGTTCTCTGGTCTCAGTATCACAACCACAGGTGCTGAACTAGGAATTCAGCACCAACCTGAGGAGCGTGAGCTAGACTAACAATGATTGTGGTCAACAGCTACGGTGAGGCGTTGCAACATCTTTCTTCCTCATGCTTAAAGAGACAAGAAATCCAGGTCAGCCACCCGCCTCCCCCCACCCCCACCCCCCAGCTTCCTAGGATGGGCACATTCTGCCCTTTATATTCCCAACTCCTGAACACATGATGGCTGCTTTACTATGTGGTGTTTTAATAGTGTCCATTACCTACTTTCTGGACTGAGTTTCGGCCAAGACAAGATGAAGCCCCAGATCGTTCTGTTCCTGTGGCTCGTCTGAATGCTGTAAAAACTACAGAAGGATGGTGGAAGCTAAAGTAGGAGACACAGGGACCTGAGCCTATTAAAGCGGCCTCCCCAGGCCCTCTGAGTTCCTGGCCTACACTGAGTTTGAGTTTTCTATTTTGTCCTTAAATGGAAAGAACCCTGGATATAGACCGTTACGGCCCAGGGAAAGGCTGCATTCACCTCTGAGACCAGCCACTTCTTTCCCATCCGTTGCCGTTCCCTCTAATCCCGTGTCTACGCAGCAGCCAACACAAGCTGTAAATGGAGTGCTCAGTGTCACCTCCTGATTCATACTGCACTGTGAGAAAGCGTTCCTCAACTCAGACCCAAGAAACCAACTTGGCCACCCTTCAACCTTTCTAACCTCATAGAGCCCTGACCTCATCTAGATCTCAGGAGCGTCCTCAAATCCGCACCACGCTCTTTACCACATTTTCCATCCACTTGGAACATTCTTTCCATTTCTTGCCTCACTATTCCTTAGTCTTCAGGTTCCAGGTCAAACATCGCCCTTCACGGGCTGCCTTATCTGATATAAATATTCTCCTTCCTGGTACCCCATCTTTCCCAAATGAGGCTCGGTGCCTTAAACTCTCCAAGGCGTTGGCTGTTCATAGCACGTTAGGAAAGGAAAGGCAGGCCCTTCCTTTCTTCTTGTCACTTTCTACTTAGGCTGTGAGCCCTAGGTTTTGATGCTGGCTTTCTTGAGAGAGCAGGGGCACTGCAAGAAACTAGCCGACACCTTTGCCACATGGCTGGCATGCCTTGGTGCAATTTTGTTGTCTGTTTGGAAGCAACCAGAAGGCCTTTAGTAATTAAGTGGGCAGCGTATGTGTGTACAGGGCTAAGTCTGTCCTCAGCTCCCAGAGGACTTCCTTTGGGTTTATACTGGGTGTATATGCATACTGGTTTGTTGACAGTTTGCCTGCCTCACTAAAAGCCACATTCTTGGTGTTTCAAGTCACATTTTTACCTTTTCTTTCTGCTCCGTGTCTCCCACATTTCTCTGGCTGACCTTTGCCCTTTGTCCTGGGCTACCAAGTTCTTAAGTCCTTGCAGTCGCCTCCCCCAGTACTCCCTTCCTTCCCCTCTCTGACGGTCGGGGAGGCTGACAAGGCCTGGACTCTTCGGTGTCTGAAGGATGTTTTAAGAACTCTGGTCTTCACACACTTGTTCTTAAACATAGCTGCTCTTCAGTTTCTGGCTGCTGACCATGTGACCATGGGTCAAAGGTTCCCCAGACATTCTCAGTGCACCGCTCTTCCTCCAAAGGCCTCCTTGCTCTTATTACTGACCCTTGGCTACTTATCTATTTGAGGCTTAACCTTCCGGGTCACTGTCTCTTCATTACTCTCCTTTTTTGCTTTTCTAATCATTCCTTGCGATCAGTCTGCATTGCCTCTGACTGTATGCTGGCCGTAGCCTGTCTGGTACTTTTAATCACAGACATGGCCCTGACTTGCTCTTAAAGACTCCCTGTCTTTCTGCTCACCCACCCTGTTCCCATGGTTGGTTAGTGACAGGAGGCCACGAGTGACCCCTCAGCCTTGGCTTGATGGCGTCTGCACATCTCAGGCCCATGCCGCTTGCACCTGCTCTGGTTTCTTGCTTTCTCTTTCTGCCCTGAAAACATTTTAAATGGACCCATGCCCAGAATCTTTATCATTAGCACTTTCATAGTCTTTCTAAATCAATAAGCTTTTCCACTTCTAGCTGTCAGCCCTGTAAAAAGATGGGAAGGAGATAAGTGGGTGGGGTAGAGATGACTAGCCTCCTAAAAGCATTAATCTGCTTCAATATTCCTTTTTTGAAGTTCTTATTTATTGCTTGTATGTGTGTACACATGTGTGCTGTGTGTGGGTGTGTGTTGATCTCAAAGGGCAACTGTAAGCATCTATTATCTCCCACCATGTGGGTCCTGGGATTTGAACTCAGGTCATCAAGCTTGGCAACAGCTTTACCCACTGAGCCATCCCTCCAGCCCTTGACTTCAGTCTCTCTACTCAGCAAGCCATCTGGCACACCAAGCCATGAACAGCGGCTTAAACAACGGAGAGCCCCTACTCAGGGGCTTCCAATTAAATTGGTGAGACTTCTGCTAGGGCTGCAACCTCTGGCGTCAAATGCTTTAGAGCCTTGCTTGGGCTTGAACCAACCTTGAGAAGTGTCAGGGTCTCACAGGTGCCTGGCCAATAGGGGTTCCAGGGCCAATCTGACGCCACCACCTAGTAGGTCTGCAACCTTGGGCTAGACACTTCACTTTGTGCGTATCTCTCCTCCTGTACAAAATAAACTGAACTGAAATGTAGTTATAAATAGACTGGTATGTGTAAAGTACTGTAAATAATGCCTGTCAATAAATGCCTGTCAACTTCTTCAGACTGCCGTGTATCACGGACGTGGTGTGTCAGCTTCCTGTTACTACGTCTGAGGTAATCAATCTCTCTTTTCAAAGGCTTTATTTTGGCTCACAGTTTTAGATTGTGGTTGCTTGGCTCTGTTGTCTCAGTCTACTGGAGCAAGCCATGGCAGGAGCATGTGGCAGTGTAAAATGCCTCAGCTTAAGGGTAGGAAGGAAGAGGAAGAAAAAGAGGAAACAGCTGTATCCTTCAAGGGTATAACCCCAGAGGACTGCAGACCTCTGACTGCACATCACTTCTTCAGGCTTCACCAACCTCCTACAGCATCCCATCGGAAACACTGACTTTAGAAGCTCCAATGACCACTGGGAATACCTGGAGATGAAGCAGGGTTTCTGGGAAACTAGATCATTAGGAAAAGGTGAATGCCTCCTGAGAAAATTCACTGGAGGTCTTCCTTCTCCAACCTTCATTCTCCAATAGTCACTGGCAACACTCACATCTCTGCAGCAAGCTGTAAAGCCTTACAGTAATATCAGGCACAGCTCAGGAAGCACATTCCCAAAATTTCTATTGGGCCCTCAGAAATCCTAAAAGACACATACAACAGGAATTACTTATCCCTAGTTAAGAACATTACAGAGGGGCAGGTATCTGCTCAAGATCACGACTTGTTAGCTCTATTGCTGGCATAGCAGTGTCCTTAGACAGAGCTAAGAACAATTTTCAAGTATTTAGTCTCTTTTAGCCTAGACTGCCTTTGAACAAACACTACGCCCCTAAAGGTTCTATGAAAAGGCAAGCATTTAATACCCAAAGCTTCTCTATAGGGAATGCTTAAGGAGGAGAAAAGGGAATGCTACTGAAATTCAAATGAGACTACTCTCTCCCAAGGCCAACTGTTCCTACACCTGGGACAATAGAACCGGCGTCAGAAGGGCTCCCTCATTCCTACCCACAATACCCAGGTTGCATTCCTGCCTTTAGAATACTTCCTAACACTATGCACACTGCTGAAAATAATCCAACACATCTTAAGATGGGTGGTTCATTCTGAGGCCAGGAGCCAGGCCACTTCTATACCCAGCCCAACCATCCATTCGACTAATAGTCACTAAGGGCCAACCATGGAATGTATTATCATCAGGCATCATGCTTGCAATGGAGGCAAACAGCTATGACCCCTCTGTGTAAATAATTGTTCAGCTGTACACTTATAAACCCGATGGGTGCTGTGGAAACGGAGTACAGGAGATTTTGATCAAGCTCTTTCCTAAAACTTCATTCCTCACTGAATATGTATATGCTTGCTTCTACCAGTCATATGCAGAGCAGCTATCACAGAGGCTGTAATTCCTTTATGAAATGCTTTGAGCCAAGCTGGGCACTATTATTCATCTTCTCACAGTATTCACAACGACTCTTCAGGACAAGACAACGGTCTTTATGTTATTCCTCCTTATATTACAGATGAGAAAACAAAGACAAAAAGAAGCAGAGGTTGTTGCCTAAGCCCTGATGGAAAAAAATGTCGAGGCTGGTGGCAAGGACTATGTATGCTCTTAACCACCATGTAATGGCCTTGATCCTATCTGCAGTTCTCTTCCTAGAGATAGTACCCAGTAAATATTTAATCTAATAAACATTTGCTTTCAGGGCTGAGAAGATGGTTCATCATCAAGGAGGTGATGCTTGCAGGGAAAGCATGAAGACCTGAGTTCAGATCCCTAGCAATCATGAAAAAACCCAGGTGCTACATCGCCCATCCACAAACCCAGCACAGGGAGGCAGAGCCCGGTGGATCTCTGGAGTTCAATGGGCCACCAGACTTGCCCAGGTCAATTCAGTATTCCAGGCTGTTTTGTCACATGACAACATGAGTCTGTGAGTCTGAGTGAACCTGGGAAAGAGGCACATGTGACAAATTCTGATAAGACAATGTCTGAGGCAGGACATCAGTTCATGCTGGAGCCAAGGCTCCAAGCTGGAATTTCCAGTTTCTGAACCCTTAGTCTCTAAGAAAAAACTCTCGATTTGGAGCCAGAAGATAAGTGTTCTGGTTCGGGCTCTGCTCGTTCCTGGCCACTGTTCTCTGAGCCTCAGAACTTTCTGTTTTCAAAAGAAAGGAAAAAAGCCTGGGGTACATCTTCCTGCCGTGATACCTGCTGAAGGATCGAAGCATGGTCTACATAAGACAGACCACTGCAGGCATTCGCCATGGAGAGTGGACACACTGGACACAGAATCATGATGGACTCTGATTCCTTGAAAAAGAGAAACTAGGAACGCCTAACCCATTTGGAGAGATACAAACAACCCCAAAGTGAGAAGGGGGTGGCAGGCAGCAAAGGACTGGTAATCTGTGCATGGGCCCCTTAGGGCATGACTAGCAGCGAGGGCAGTGGAGAAGGAAATGGTCTAGGATACAGATTCTGCTTGGAGGAGTTAAACCTAGAGGCTACTGCTCCAGCCCCAGGCCTTAGGAAGGATGAACCAGTGGGATTCACCCCCATGACCAGTTACAGACATCAGGAGTTGGGGTCCAGGCTTTCTATCGAGACCATCCCACCTCAAGCTCTGGGTAAGATACCCCTTCTCCTACAGAACAAGGGACCAGGGCTCTGGAAGGATCCTGGGGTCCTAGTGCAGTTTACAAGAGTCATGCTTTCTTCACACCATCTGCAGCAAAGAAGTTGTTCCAACCCTAGATTTTCCTAAAGGAGTGGGGTGGACGTTAAAAATAGAGAGAGAGGAGCTGGAGGGAAGACAGCTCGGAGGTTAAGAGAGCTCACTGCTGTTAAGAGGGGCTGGATTTGATTCTCAGCACCTACATGGTGGCTCATAACTGTCTGTAACTCCAGTTCCAGGAGATCCAATGCTCCCTGACTTCCAAGGTCTCCTGTATGCACATGATGTATACACAAACACAAAGGCACAGGCACACACACACACAAACAAATAAAATAATACATTTTCAAAAATGTAAACGAAGGTTGTCAATCATTGAGAGGAAACAGACCCCTTGCTGAATTCAGCACCAGCCGAGGATTCTCAGCAAAACTGAACTCACCGCCGGCTTGTCTGCGATGGCGCCTAATCCTCACTTTGCCCAAGAGGATTACCTGGTTTTAGGAAGGAGCTCACATGCACTGTTTTTAAGCCCACGCCTTATGAAGTAGCAATGAAATAACTGTATGGTGTGTGTGTGTGGGGGGGGGGGGGTCACCACAGCATAAGGAAGTGTATTAAAGGGCCACAGCGTTGGGAAGGTTGAGGAGCGCTGCACTAGGGGAGCTGCCGTGACGTAGTTTCTGCTGATGGCTGGCTTCCTTCCGGGCAGCTTAACCTCCACCCAGAAGCACAAACAGTGTCCCGAGGGAGCTCGGGGACACACTCTGAGCTAGCCCTGCTCCCATCTGTGATTGCCCCCCGGTTGCCACACTCTCCTGGGTTTCCAGGACCCGCCTCGTGTTCTGGGCTGAAAGCAACACCTGCCTTGGATGCCAGTTCCTGGTCTCAGCAGTGTCAGCTAAACAGACAGCTTGCGGGGTACAAAAGCCCACAGGGAAGCAGCAGACTGGCTGGGCATTAGCACACAGGAATTGCCTTGGACTAGGGGCAGACAGGTCAGTGACAGTCCAGCCAGGCCAGGCTGGGGCAGGAAATACGCTGGGAGCTGCCCATCAGCCCATGGGTCTCCTCCCGCTGCAAGCCTGGCATGTCAGGCCTGGGAAAAGTACAGAATCCAGGGCAAAGGGGAGGCGCTGGACTGTGACCCCACTTCACGAATCCAGCTGTGGATCATGGGCCTCCGCCCCAGCCCAGCCGGACCTGGCTCTGCAGGGGGGCGGAGGGGCAGCCTCCTCAAACCACACATTCCAGCTGCTGGCGGTGAGGAGGTAACCATGGGAACCAGCACAAAGGGCTTGAATGTTAGAGGCAGAGTCTGGAGGAGGTGGTGGTGAAGAGGCAGCACGGGGCTCCAGTCTTGCATTCTCCTAACTGCAGCCGTGCCTACTGGAGTGAGACTGAGGCGCAATCGGGGCATGCCCACGGTTAAGCTGCCTGGCACAAGGCCTCAAGGGTGTCAGGGCAGCCAGACTGATGCTAACCCTGCAGGGCCTTCTTCAACATTTCTTTCTTTTTTTTTTTTTTCTTTTCTTTTCTATTCTTTTCCTTTCAGTGTCCTAAACTGAACTTGCCAGTCGGCCAGCTCATTTGGATGGCCAGAGACAGGCACACGGTGACATTCCTGACAATACAGCGCTGCGGGGTACACTTTGCAAGGGTCCCCTCCCTTCACCTAGCTTCTGCCTGTGATCAGAGCTACCCACACTCTGTATGCTGGTGGTGTCAGCAGAGACCTCTCAGGGAGCTGTCCGGGGAATCCTATGGAGCAACAGTCTAGCTCAACAATCAGGATTGGGGTGGGGGGTGGGGGCAGTGTCCTGTGCAGGTTAGTTTTTGTCAACTTAACACAAACTAGCGTCACCCGGGGAAGAGGGAAACCTCAACTGGGGAGCTGCCTCCTTCAGACTCTGTCAGACTGGCCTGTGGGCATGTCTGTGGGGCCCATTCGTGATGAATGACTGACATGGGAGGTGCCACCCCCGGGGCAGGTGATCCTGGGATGTGTAAGCGAGCCAGCTTAGCCAGCCGTTGAGAGCAGGCCTTCCTCTGGGGCTCCTGCCCCGACTTCCCTCCATGACGGACTGCGATCGGCTACATAAACCCTTTCCTTTCCAAGCTGGTTTCGGTCAGTGTTTTATCAACAGAAAGTGACCAGGGTATGTCTCTGGTCTCTACATCTTCCCCACTTAGTCTTCCCCAGCAGAGGTTTCGGCCTACCACTAGGATTTATTTTCATTTGCTGGTTGAGGTCAAGGCTCTTTACAGTCTGGAAGCTGAGGAAATGCCAATGGAGAGAAGTAATTTACAAAAATGTTCTGTGTCGATAGCTGACTTTTCCCCTTGCATAAAAAGGCAGAGGAACACAAGTCTGGCCTTCCCAGTCTGCTGGAGGGAAAAAAAAAAAAAGACACAACACTTTAGCCTCTAACATCAATCCCTCCAAGGGTGTCACGAAGTCTAGGTCAAACCCCTACAATTTTAGTTCATAAACTGATGAACTAACTTAAGAGCACACTCAGAGCCAGGTATGGTGGAACACAGGTGTAGTCCCAGCACTAGAAAGGATAGGACAGGAGGATGGAGAGTTCAAGGCCAGCCTGGACTATACACCAATTCTGTCAAAAAAAAATGTGTGTGTGTGTGTGTGTGTGTGTGTGTGTGTGTGTGTGTGTGTGTGT